>NC_135497.1:96652473-96894973 GCF_052857255.1 Amblyomma americanum | reverse complement strand
GAGGGAGCATGAAATGAATTTAGAGAGAGATGAAGATGTTAATTTAGTTAAACATTGCAGGTCTTGTCATGATTGTTCGCCGCATTTTGAAGGTGCAAGGATTCTAGGCAAAAGCAAAGATCAAACTGCACGTGAACTACTGGAAGCTTACCATATAAAGAAAAAGGGCGTTTTTTGCGTAAGCGATACTTCTGTTCATCTGTATAAAGCGGAATGTGACCTTTTCTCTGCCAGGCGATAAGATGGGTTTCACGGTGTGATAAAGTATTGGATTTGGTTTTTTTGTTGTTTTTTTGTTTTTTGGGGGGTTTTTTTGGTTTGTGATCGAGGTACGTGTACTTGCTGCGCGCGCATCCGTGGCGGAACCTTTTTATTTCCCATTCCTGGCGAAATAAAATCAGTTGTGAGTACAGCTTTTGTCGGTGCCGTATATGTTTCTCCCCTTTTTTGTGCTCGTAATTTTTACGCTGCAGTTATGTGGAAGCAAAGTAACCAACTTGCCCAAAAGCTCGTTTACTGTTTGAACTTGCTGCCAAATATTCGAAAACTACTCGAAAACCTAAGAGCGGTGTCGATTCGTTTGGAAGCATTTTGAACATGTACTACTTGATTCGCTCAGCGAAATGAATGCAAGAGCATCCGATCAGCTATCTACAGATTTCGGATGTTCGCCCACAGAATGGAGAAATGAAATGAAAGAGGTGTACCCTCGCCTCTTTCATTTCATTTCTCCATTCTGCCTGCTATCCTTAATTTCCGCTGCCCCAGCTCAGGTGCTTCAGTATCGATGGCAGATGCCGGGGCTAGCAAAAATCTTTTCCTTCCTTTTTACTATTATTTTAATAAAAAACCAATACCACCACCACCACCTCTACTGATGAGAAGTGTTCTATGCACTGAGGCCGCACTAAGCAGTGCTAATTGCAGCAAACAACTACAGGGTAAACTTAAAAAAATGAGGAAATTTTAGAAAATAACGGCAGTTGTTAATTTATCGCGCTCGTTTCATGACGTGCGCCAACGTAGCCGGCATGACTGCTTATAAGCGATAACTGCATCTCACAAAACCGTCTTTTTACATCACTTACTTTACCCGCGAACTACGGGTAGTGAGCGCAGTCTCTTCTCTCGTCCGCAAGGCTGACTGGCACAATCAATTCGTGCACGAGTTTTCCGTTCTGCACAAATACGCAGGCCGGAACTCCGAATAGTCTGAAGAAAGTCGCTGCCACAACAGTCGCACTGACTATCGAAAACAGTCTAAAGGCATTGAATATTAGCGTGCAGAATGTGCAGGTGCAGCAGCAAACACTTAGCGATGGGTATGCCGCTGCGACGCATTCGTTACGGTGGCAGAAGGCTGACCGAAGATCCCGGGATTGTGTCATGCCGCGTGTACCGACTTAAGGAAGTTCATGAAGTTCAAAACGCTCATCCGCCGAAATTTTGGTGCAACACATTGAAGCCTGACTGTTCAACGTTAATCCAGAAGTTCAAACTGGACGCCTTCAGACCTGATATGTGTATGACCCAAACAATTTCCTAAGCGCGCCCTGCGGTGGCTCAGGGGATATGGCGCTCAGCTGCTGACCCGAAAGACGCGGGCTCGATCCCGGCCGCGGGGGTTGAATTTCGGTGGAGACGAAATTGTAGAGGCCCGTGTACTGTGTGATAGAAGTGCATGTTAAAGAACCCCAGGCGGTCCAAATTTCCGGAGCCTTTCACTACGGCGTCCCTCATATACCCTTAGTCTATTTGGGACGTTAAACCGCTATAGAAGCAAACTAAAACCAAATTTATTAAGCATTAAACACCAGCTCAGGCCACCAGGTTTGACTATACAATGCAGATCAAGGCAAAAAGGGCAGTTTGAAGATGGACTGCTGTCCTCATCTCATTGGGCTCTTCTCCAGTGGGAACACCTTGGACGAAATGCATGAGGACATGAATAAGGTGTGGCAAAAACCGCAGGCGCAAATTCTAAATGTGCGATGCTTACACGATGCCGCTTTGCACAAAACACACTCCGTGTATTTATCATCTATAATGACAGAATTCGGCCCGTCGTGTTACGCACGCGTCAAGCGCACCACCAGCTCTTATGGGGTCAAGGTCGTTTCAAGTTTGCGGAGCCTGATCTGTCATTCCTATGTCGCGGACGTTGCGGCGGGATTTATTAGTTGCCTAAGCGTGCCTTCCTGGTGCAATATTTAATGCAATAATATTAGAAGCCTTATCGGAAGCAAAAATGCGTCGTCGATCTTAAAATTCGCTGAATGTCTGGAGGAAAGTGATGTCACCGGGCCAAATATTGGCATTGGCTGGAGAGAACTGACGTTACCACACTCGAAAGTACGCCACTGCCAACAAAGGCATCATTAGCGTCCTTCTAACGCTGTCGCAATACCAACGCTATGTGATTAGGGGTCACTGTGAATTATTTCTTTACATAATGCTGCAGAAATCTTAATCGCGTCCAGGAAGGGAGGGCACAGAACATATGGAAATTGTTTACATCTGCCTTCACAGCAAGCCTTTTATTAACGGTAAAAAGACCTGCTTACACAATGTAAAGGAGAAGGCGACGTTACAACACGCACAAAAAATGAAACAAATATTTCCTTGATGGTATTCTGAAGAATCCTCTCATCTCTCAACTTTCAGAACGAAAATATTCCGCTCCCTAAGCCTTCATGGAAAATAGCAATCTGAATGATTTTATTAGGCAAAATATGAAGCTATGCTGTAATTGAGCTGGTGGCGAGCGCTGTGCGTTAGTAAAGACTCAATTAAGCGAGCGGGGGACCTTTGTAGTTTACCATTTATGAGCTGATAGCAGGCCTGCTTTACGTAAATCACTAATAGGTTTGAATTTTTGACATTCATAAATTTTGGGAGCGAGTTAAGTTGTAACTATAAACCTTACATCTCTCGCTCGCTTACATCTCTTTCGCGCCATCTCTCGCTCGCAGCAAGCAAGCCGTGGGTCACGTGATTAGAGCTCTAACCAGGTTGAGCAGTAGTTAAAGGGACTACGCAATAAATTAATTGAGATTACGTAAATCAGACGAGAGATAGGCATTTCATCACTCGTCCCCCCAACGCAAGAATTTTTAAGCTACCATCAATAACAACGAAGATACAGACGATTAAAAATTACGCTCCTCCTCTCCCTCCTCAACTCGTACACGCGGGGCACCAGACAAAAATGAAGAAAACAGCTCTGGGACTGGGCCCCGCCCATGAATACGTCATCCGCTGACGTTCCTTTTGCAACTTCCGGTTGTCGCTCCTAGCACCCCAGCAGCAGCGTCGGCGGCGTGATTGCGGCGCGCGTCGGGTTTCTTTGCATGTCGTCTATTGTAGTTAGCACTAATGGACCCGGACCTCGAGGCGCGACTGCTCGCTCTTACGGCCGCGATGGGCATCGAGCCCTATGCGTTCACGCCGTACCGGCTGAACGTGAACGCCAGCGACGACAGTAGCGACTCAGCGAGCCACTCCGAGTGGCTCCGGAACTCCCGACAGAAGGAGGCGGCAGAGGAAAATTGAAACCATATGCGCGGAGGAATGCCCTGGCTCGCGCTTGTCCGAGAGGGCCGCGCCGCGGCACGAGCAGACGATTTTCACGGCTACCGGAAGTGTGCCCATTACGTCGTGGCTGCCGTGGATCGAGCGAATGACAGCGTGTGGTGGCCTGGTGATGTCATGGGCACAGTGACGTGTTTTTTTCACAATATTAGTTTCAAAATCGGTCACTACGAGCACACCAATCGGCCCGCGAATCTTAAAAAACATGGCTTTAAAAATTGATAATAAATTGCCGGCTCAGTTTCGAAGACTCATACTTGGTGTGAATGCTTCTTAGCATCATTTCTAAGAATCGAAAACACAGTTCTTTTTTTCTGCAGCCTCGCCACCAATATTACGATAAAAAATAGGCGGGTATCCGGAACCACCAGTTCGACCGCACAATGGAGCCAAACATTCCTGGCGACTATGCGGTTCTCTTTACTGCACAGAACGCTCATAAGTGCACTAGTATTCTAAAGAAATGCAGCACTTTTTGCTCTACTTCGTCAACGCTAGAGCGTAAGTTGCGAGAAATGTCCCTGTATTTCACATGCTTCTTTTACCTTCAAATTAATTTTTGCATATAATTGACCTTTATCGGAAAGGAGCCAACATTGCAAGGAGAGCTTACACCGTCACATTCCTACGTCGTAATTGAGAGAGCAGCCGCGGATTACTAAAGCATAAAAATAATAATAATAATTGGTTTTGGGGGAAAGGAAATGGCGCAGTATCTGTGTCGTTCGACACCGCGCCGTAATGGAAGGGATAAAGGAGGGAGTGAAAGAAGAAAGGAAGAGAGAGGTGCCGCAGTGACGGGTTCCGGAATAAATTCGACCACCTGGGGATCTTTAACGTGCACTGACATAGCAGAGCACACGGGCGCCTTAGCGTTTTGCCTCTAAAGCAGGAAAATAGTAATTGTTTGTGAAAAAAAAGTTATGTTCCACGATATGCGAAGCGAAAGATGTCGGCGTTCACCGTGTTCATTGTCGTTGGCGTTGACAATGTTCTAGACGGCGATGGCTTTGAGCAAAGGAAGGGCGCATAACTGGCTCCCTTGATATGCGGACGCCTAATTCGTGCTTTGATACATGTGGCGGTGGTGAGAGAGATGTGGCCTGAATTCATTAGCGCTGACAGCGTTGTGGCTGACATGCAGCACTGCAGCTGTAGCTAGGCCGCAGCGTTCATTTGGTGATCAATCTCTCGCGATCAACCATTATCTGCATGCCACCTCCCCGGGTGGCAGGGAGGGCGCGCTGCCTATCCAGTGTGCGGAACGCAATCAAAGCAGGCTTTTGCAGTTGGACACGAACGCCACGTACATGAAAGCGAGATTTAGGTCTCCACTTACCCGCGGAGCCGATTGTGCGCCTTTCCTTTCGTGATATGAACGGCCTTTGCAAAGTTGTCAACGCCAATGAACTCTATGAACGCCGTCGGCTCACTTGTTTGGTTTTTGAGGAAAGGAAATGGCACAGTAACCGTCTCACATGTCTCGGTGGACGCCCGAACCGCGCCGTAAGGGAAGGAATAAAGGAGGGATGGAAAGAAGAAAGAGAAAACTGATAATTGAAAGTAGGATTTTGAGGAAAGGCGCTGCGCTGCGCAGCGGCGGTACACCTGTGGCTCGGTGCTACTAGTGGCGCATGCGCAATCGTAACTAGGGAGCTAGCGAGAGAGAAACGCGGCAGCGGCAAAAGGTCAGGCGACGGAGTCAGCGGCGGCCACCTGTGCCGTGCGTGACGTCACTCGTGCTCCTACATACGGCGGCTCGCGCGAAGCGCGGTGTTGACTAGCGTAGTGAAGCTTTTCGCTTCAAAACTGCTATTTCCGCCCTCATCCGGCTGAAACCCACCGGCCGCGGTACCCCACTAGTGCGGGACATTCGCTCGCGTATCGAGCCCCTTGAGCAGAGAGGATGTGCCGTGCGTGCACAGTGGGTGCCCGGTCACTGCGGCATCGCCGGCAAAGAAAAAGCTGACGACCTCGCGAGCGCCGCACAACAACTACCCGCCAGTGATCTGCCCCTTCCGCTGGCGGACGTGCGTGCGGCCATCCACGACCATCTCCGAAAGCAGCACCCCGACCCACGCACCGCAGGAGGTGAGCTCATCGAAAGCATCAACGGCTGTCACGCACTTACGCGGTCGCAACGTGCAATGATCCTCCGCGCGCGCATTGGCTGCGTGTGGCCCGGGGAACGACGGGAGCGTCACGTAATCGCGCCAAGTGCTCACCGCCGGCCTCCTCTACGGCGCGGCGGCGACGGAGCCGAAAACAGCGGCAGCAACGGAGCGGCGCGGTGTTCTAATCGAAAGAGGCGCCGGACACCGGCAAACCAGCTGTGGCGAGCGCTCGCTTCTCCCAAGTGACTCTACGCCAGTGGCTTGTTTTTCTCCGACGTGGAAAAAAAAAAAGAAATAACAGCGGCAGCGTCGGCGGCCGAAGGAGATGCCCAAGGTGCGGTGAAAGTCGTCTGTCGTCTGCTTGCGTTGCTTTGCTTGACTATTATCGCAGAAAAGATAATGCGATCTCGCAAGCGGTGGAAAAAGTTTGAAGTTAGTTGAATAAGTTTGCGCAACTCCACAGTTTTTACAGCGAAACACCACGCGTGCAGCAGCAAAACATATTTATACGAATATACCAAGCTACTATTAAAGCGCTGCGCGCAATGCATTCACATTATTCTGGCCAATACGAACGAAATCGAAGATATGTAGGGGGTAATGAACTCTGTTATCAATACAGGAATGGTTTTCGGGGGCTTGCTAGATTGGTCTTTATACCAACGTTCGAGAATTAGGCTAGCAAAACAGTTTGGAGAATATCTTACCAGTATCGGCTAATACACATGCAAAAATTTTCAGATTTTTCTCGATAGCCGAACTCAATGAGTGTCTGAAAGAGATAAATCCGTCATGCTAGTAACATTCCATACTGGATCGTTTTGCGGACATTCCTGTCTGTTTTAATGCATTTCATTCTGATGCTCATCTTTGCGTACAACCATGTCTATCACAAATGCTTGTATTTTACAGTTGTGTATTTACTGTATGTTCTCGAACTTAGTCCATGTTTTGTCGAATAAAGGGATGAATTTTTGCCCAACGTTTCTCTCTCTCTATGTAAATAGAACAGATGTCCAGCTAAATGTAACCACGTTTTTAACAATTGAAGGAGTGTCCTAGGCACGTAAAATGGGTTCAATATTGCTGAGTGTCGTGTGGCCTACTCTGCAGTATCTATTCAAGACAAAACTTGAGTTTCAGTCCGGTGTGCGTATCTGACATTGAAGTGACCTTCGCACTTGGCGATTTCATAGCAACAGAGTGAAGAAGTGGGCGTGGGAAAAACCAGGACAAGCGAGACAAACAAAGGCGAGCGCTTGTCTCGCTTGTCCTTGTTTTTCCGCGCCCACTTCTTAAGTATGAACATCAACCAACTAGCCCAACCTTCTGCTCTCATAGCAACAGCTTTAAGTCAGATGACAAGCATACTTTTACTATGGCCAATGCGATGGTGTCCCCAAATTAGACTCGGGTCGTTTCCGAAATGTTGCCCATCCCACCCCCGAAATTTGACCTTCATTGATTTGGGCCAAAATCTATTTTCAGGCTAATTTCAATGTGCTCGATACGATGGCAGTCTCTAAATGTGACCCGGGCCAGCCTCGAAATTTGGCCTCGTCCGGTTTGGACCAACCATAACTGAGCGCCCAACCTTATTGAGCGTGCAACCATAAGTGAGCGTGGCCGACACGATGACGACCTCCAAATCTGGTCCGGGCCATTGCCAAAATGCTTTCGCTCTGCCTTTGGTGTAACCATGATTAAATCCTGCCTAACTTTCATTTTCGCACTGCAGTCGATTAATTAGTTAAGACTAGCTAGCTAGCTTTTTAAATATTAAGTTCTTGTTCGCAGCAAGGTACTGTCCGAGTAATTTTTTTCTTCAAGCTTCTAAAGATAGCGCGAGAAATCCAAATACACAACAGTGGTGGTTTACTTGAGCGCAACAGATGCATATTCACTTATCGTATGTGACTAAAAATTCGGTTCTAGACAGACCGCAGATTCGAACGCGACCACTCCGACGCTTGTGCGACAATTTGGGGGCCCGCAGTCTTTGCGCAAAAAGCGCCTCACCGAGCAATGTAATGTGTCTCCTCTCGGGAAGGGAATAAGCCAAGCCAAGCATCAAACTTGTCGGAGCAGCTCCTGTTTGCTGATGTCACTCTGCGTCAGCATTTCTTTGTGTGGCGACATCATTCCTGTTCAGAGTCCCTTCACGTGACCTCCCATTGTCATAGACTTGATGACAACACGTTTTATAGTCTGTCTCCTGATTGTTATAGCCAGTTCAGTCATTACTTCTGATGTTGACAACATTGATCGATATTATCCGGTGAATCCGACCAGTTAGTACACCTTTTTTAAGCCGAGCAAAAGTTTATATTTTTAATATATTAATTGCATATTTTTAGCGTATTTTTAATTTTATGCAATGTATTTAAGGTACGGGTGTGCGAATATTGAAATTTTCGAATACGAATCGAATACGAATATGAAGAAAAAATGGTTTCGAATATCGAATATCTGGTCAGCACAAAAATAAATTCAGAAAAGATAAACAAACAAACATTATTGCTCTTTTTTTTTCAAAATATTGTGTGGCCTTTGCAACTGAAATCAACAAAACTAGACTGCTCGAACACCGTATAAAAAACATGACGTGCGCAGAAATGTATACTGCTTAATTGAACAGCATAACAGTATCCAACCTGTAATGTGGTCATGAAAAGTGAAATTCATAACATGACAAGACTGGAAACAAAAATAACATGATGGCTAGTAAAACCTCATTATTCATTCGGAGTTCAAAGAACCGACAGAAATGCCCGGGTTATTCGAAGGTCTATTTATAAAATACCCCGCGGCCCCGAAAAAAAAAAACTGCCGAAAATGCGGTAATCTTATGAGGCGGCTCTATCGTGGAAACATCTGTAATAAGCCTGTGACGAGCACCGAGTTTCGGCGCGCTGGAAGAAATCGCGAACGTAAGCGAGATGGGAACGCACATTGACGTCGGAATGGCGAGACTGCTTCTAAAAAGGAAAAAAAAGAATAACCAGCGACGCGTCAGTCAGCGTCTGAAAGCCGCATGCAGCTGAGCTTGGGCTGCTGGCGAATGCGCGGGCCGACAGTCAATTGCCATTGCCACAGGCGAGTGGCGAAGCTCAGAAACCAAAACTACGCGGCTAGGTTATTTTTTTGGAATAGTTACAGGGACCCTACGAACGTTGCCACACCTGCCGTTACGTTACGTTCACTTAAGAGGTGCATGGGTTACAGTGCGCCATGCAATAGGCGGGTTTTTACAGGAGCGCTTGCCCTGTTGTGACACCTCGACTCGCCCCTCTGGGAGCCTCACGTGAATTCCGCAAGTAGGCTTTCCCGCATAGCGTAGTGGACCAAAACAAGATGGTGGTGGTCACGTTTAGAGTTATTAAGGTGACAAGACGAATGCCATGGGTGTGGGCATTAATTATATAACATATTACGGAAGGATAAAAAAATAAACGCGCTTTCGCGTTGCAATTGTTAGAAGCGGGTCGTCCCCCATCTTGTTCGCAACACTTGTGTTATGTGGAAAAGCCCACTTGCGGAATTGCGAACTAGGTCAAGCCTAGCGGCATGGGAATGCAATCGGTCCACGCGATAAACGTCGGAGAAGAAAGGCCTTTGTATTATTTTGCTGGAACTTTAAACTCTATATTCAGGTAATTTGCCCAGATATTGCGTTTTTGCCACAATCAAATTTACGAAAGTCGGTGCGCTATACTGTAACGAAGCGTACGTCGGGACGGAACGGTGGCTCCGCCGCCTCGAAGAAGTTGACCAGCAGGTGTCGATGGGTAGCATGAATTAACTTGATTTATTTAAAATGGGTCCAAAACATCATTTAAACTGAACAAACTGATACACAAGGTCTAAGAGTAAATAATAACGCAGTCAGTCATACCAAGGGGCGCGCAACATCTTCCTAGCAGAGGTCCCGAGCAGCAGGACCGCAGCTGTTCCTCCCTCTTTTTCGCGCCAAAACCCCCTCTTAAATACGTTTGCCCAGAATCCTGGGGACACTTTTAGTAACCAATCGGAAATGCTGTTGTCGAAGCCAATAAGAACGATTTCTTTAAAACGAAAGCAGCCAATAGCACGCCGGTGTCCGGGGTTGTTTACTCCAGAGCACCGCGTAAATTCCACGAAGACGCGCGCATTTCCGCTTGGCACACAGATACTTACACACAAAACGACATCCGAAACACAGGGAATGCAAACCTCCCAGTCGGTGCACCACGCGACCCGCCGTCCGCGCTCTCAGCCCTCGCGGCTCGTCTCCGGCGCATCTGGTCGGCCGGGCAGTGTGCTGCCCGAAGCAATCACTTCGCGCGACTCTCCTGGAAACCACGGGGGCTCCGCGCGCCCGCTCTGGTGTCCCGGACACGGCTTTGGAAGACATTGTCCCCCTGCAGGCAGCTAACCGTGCGTCTCAGTGCGTTTTACTTTAACTAAACATTCGAACAAGTCCGGGGAGGGGGTCGCACAACGCCTGCTTACAAAGAGCCAGAGAGAAAACGGCTCTGGCAAATGTCAGGGTGTGAGCCTCTCTAATGGCTACCCGCACAGCAACGAGCACAAAGACAGTAACAGTCGCACCGCGGGGAGAAGAACACATTCAGCTTGCTCGAAAAACTGGCGCACGAAACCTGCGAAGCTCGCTACGCGACAATACGATCGCTGCCGAGTATTCGGGAGTTTTCCAATATTCGGAAATTCTCGAATATCAATTTCTCGAATACGAATATGAACCGAATATGAAACATATTCGATTCGTATTCTAAATTTCGAATATTCGCACACCCCTAATTTAAGGTATATTTGTAGCATATTTTTAATATATTTAATGAACATTTTTGCACATTTTTAATGTATTCATTGTATATTTTTAGTATGTTTTAACGTCGAATAAATATGCTAAGCGGACAGAAAATGTATTTTTTATGCAGTTGTGAGAATGTTCAAAATATTACTCCTAGCATGCTTAGAAAGCATTCGTATTGCAATTTAAGCGTACGGACAAAAATGCTAAATAAATACGAAATTAATAAATGTGTTCGAAATGCATTTTTAGCACGGCCTTTTTTCGCTCAGGGATATACATGAAGAAGACGATGTGGAATATACAGCGCGAGAGTGTGTTGCGTAGGGTGTATAATTTTTTTTTCAGCGCGAAATACTCAGGCCAAAGAAAGAAAGGAGATACTCGCAGGACGAACGCTGTCTTCAACTGATGGTTTACTGGCACGAACAAAAATATATACACAGAAAGTTTTGATACCCCGGCTCCCAATTAAGCCCATGCCCCGCACATTCGCATCCGCGTTAACAAAGTTTAACAACCCAGCAGTGTCACCTATAGGCAGCCGAGCGTATCGTTCTCGTCATCAGATAACGCAACTCCTTGGACAATAACAGAAGGGATGGAGTACTAACGCATTTATCGCCTTTATTGTGTTCCTCAAGGGCCTCAAAAATCTCCCCGCTGTTCTGCTGCTTGAAGCTGGGCAGCACACGTGTGTTGCTCAACGCTGTGGTGCACGATGCTCTGGCATAGGGCTAGGGCACCGGCTGCAATGTTCAGCCAGGTGGCCACTCCTTACACGGGACTCGACTGCCGCATACGGTGTTCTCGCACTCTGTCGTTTACTTGAAGTTTGAAGTTTATTGAGGTAATACATAGTTCTTGCCCTTTGAGGCAGGGCAAAAGGAGGGAACACATCTCTCCTGACTAGGCCCTGGCCTCGGAGGGCACCGACGGGGCAGCAACAGTGGCGTGTCAGCAGTCGCTCTCCACAGCAACAGTTATACAAGAACAAGCAACATTATCCAGAATATTGTAGTGTGTCAAAATATAATGTAACAGTGCTGTGCAAAAAGCAAAAGGAAAGTAAAAGAAAAAGTTGGTTAGTAAATTGAAAGGCAATCAGTGAAAAGAATGCTCTACTCAGGGTGGCAGTAAGAGGTGAAAAGAAAAACGAGAGATCACAAGACCGCGCATTACAAAAATCATGCAGACAGTAATATGAAATTCCAGCATTCACGCGTAAATTTGCGAGCTGTTTTACATTTCTTTGCAATATCAATCAATTTAGGGTGAGCATTACAGATTAGCATGATTTGATATTCCACAGTTTCCTTTCTATATTTCGTACGAGGGCGCTCTACTACAACTGAGGTTTTCCGAAAAAAGTAACTTGTATCTCTGCTAAGGTATTGACACAGCTACCCGTCTGTCCAATGTACCTCTTTCCGCAGTGCGTTGCAGTTTAACACGACGCGTGTACGGTTGCGGCGATATATCCTACAAAGTGCTCTTGCGCGGCGGCCTGCGATCTGTTCGCGCCGCCGCCAGTTCGAATCCCAGTCGCGGATATTAATTTGATTTCCTTGTAGTCATTATGCTTTCACTTAACACAAACACACCAACACCCTGACACACAAACATCCCAAGATAGTGCTCGGGGTTGACCCATATTCGAATAGTGTTTTGGCCCTAACTGAAATAGCAGTGCATGAGTGGGCTCAGTGGTTCCTCTCGGGGCTCTCTCGACTCCCTCTTCTCATTCGTCCCCTTTTGACTTGCAGTCTAACCATGTAAGCGATTTGTATAAAGTTCTCTCGTCTCTTCATCCTAACCACGTCCCCTGCTTCCTCATCCCTTCGCATCAGGCCTGAATACTAACACTACACCCACCACTCACTTCCACACATCTCTACTCACACACCCCAGGTAGCGCCGAATATTACAATAATGCCACAGTAATGCTATGTGAGCTGTATTAACATTACGTGTCGCATCGGAGAGTTACAATAATGTTAAAAATTAACAAATGACGTTATGTTACAACAACAATATTAGTTTAATATTCTAAGTAAACAGTATTTGTTCGGTCGTCATTAGTTTAATGTTTAACTCATCATTATTTTAATGTTCAATTTTAAATGTTATTATAATGTGATAAATTAACAAATAATGTTATATCTTGTATAATAAGCAGTGGCATAACGATCCAAATAGGCGTTGTTTTGATATAGAGTTGAGAGCGTTATTATAGTGTTTTATTCATAACTATAAAACAACCTTACAACTTCATGCACAGGGCTCCAAAACTTTTCCGTCTCTTCTTGCAGTAAAGAATATTATAAGCTTGGGCAAGTTGGTAATCCATTGTAACGCAGTAAACATATAACCCGAAAAGAACGCAGGACAAAGACGACAGGGGACATAGCGCTTGTCCCGTCTCTCATCTCTGTCCTGCGCTCTTCCCGCGCAATGTTTACTGTGTTACTTGCAGTAAACAAGCTTTTCTACTGGCAGTACTTAGCAACTAAATCTCATAAAATGCGCCTATTTTAGATGGCATGCACAGCCCCATTATTTTGCTATAAAGCTTTGCTTATTACCCATCCGCCACTATCACCCATGGGACACCGCTCAGTGACGGTTACATAAGCTTGACGCCGTGCTGTCCGTTTAGGGGTTAGCCCATGAGCGTGCATGTTGCACTGCATTGTGGAGCTCAAGTGTCGCTTTTTTCGTTGTTGGTCGTTGCAAAGCGTTGGACTGCTGTGAGCTTACCAATAACTGGCGGGCATGCAGGGTTGCTGAACCATTTTCAAGAGTGTTATATTCATCCTACATTTATGTTACATCTATGTTGTTTAAATGCGTTATTAATGTTAGGGGAAGGTTTTTCTAATGTTTATTCGCAAAATTACAAAAGCGTTAGAAAAAAAAAACACCAGCAACATTGAAGTAACATATTTGACCAGAACACAACAATGTATACGTTATTGTAGCCTTTCCGTGATATCTGGGACACATTCACTCACTCACTCTCATCTCCACTCACACTCACATCAATTCACTCACACTCATGGTCACTACCCACTCACTCGCACCCATATTCACTCACACTCAGACGTGAGTGTGAGTGAGGCGAGTGCACTCGTGGGTGTGCCGACCTATGCCAGTGAGATTGCGAGGGATATCCTCCATGCATGAGCAGACTGGTGGCACCAAACGAGAACCGCTGTCACAGCGTCCTGCGGCTGGCCAGCGGCAACGCAGGCCTTCGGCCCGAGCCGGTCCCGTCGTACCCTCACCACCGCACGCCCGAACTCGGCGCGCGTGCCTGCGAGGAGAACGCTCCAGTTTCGCATCATTCCTCTAATGGGGTGCCACCACCTCATGCATTCATTGGCGGGTAGAGAGCGCTTCGCCCCACGTATGCGCTGACGGTATTCCGGGCGCCGGCTTTGCATACATGGTGACCTATACGCATGGGGCACCGAGGCGCCGGAGCAGTGGGCCTCCGCAGTGGTGAATAATGGAGCATCCTGAATGCCACGCGGCCTCCCTTTTATCGAATACGGGGTGCCCATCGAGGGGTGGTGACCTATCGGTGGCCTCTGCGGCTATCATCCGACCTCAGTGGCAAGTGCGCCCCCACCTCCCCCTCTAGCGCCCGGGGCCCGCGACGGGTGTCTCAGACGCAGTACAGGCGGTCCGCCGCTTCAGGGTCCTTTCGGACACCTGGCAATTTCATGACCGGTAAAGCGCATCAGGTGCAACGCTGTCAAATTTAGCGTTCTTATTTGCGCTGCCTACATCCGCGATCAAAAAGTAGCGCGTTCCCTGTAGTGAGGGAAAAATAAATGTATTGCCTGCAGGCTTATTTCGTGACACACTTGTCATGACTTTTTTTTTTATACCAGCCCCCGCGCCCCTTCCCTCCAACCGACAGTATTTGAGAGGAAATGTAGCACACACGGCAGCATGTCGTACTACACGAGCAGCTTGCGCGATTCGCGGAAGCTGCGTGTCATACGACATTCGCCGAAACACCCTGCGGATAAGAGGGCCTTTTGAGGGTGCGTCCGCCTTCGCAACACATATTCATCGTGGCATTTTAAAGCGATACCTTCGGAATGACGTAGCATACTTTGCCACACTCTTATTTAAAGCAGTTTCCAACAGTTAACGAATGGCCGCCTCCATGCGTATACTCTGCGAGACGAGAAAAATATTTTGGAAAGCTTTGCTTACATGTATTTCTAGGTGTCGCGCTCGCGCCCCGTATACCCTTAGCCGAGGGTGACTCCCAGCGCATGCACCTATCGCGGTGTTTTAAAAATACTCCGCCGCGATCAGTGCGAATGTGCATGCAGGATAAGGTCTTATTTAAAACCATAGGCATAAATGACACAAGTCCAGGTGCACAACAGCACCCCGGTGCGTCGTCTGAATGTGTGACGCGACGCGCAAACACCCCGAGCTGAGGGCTCGGGGAAAAAAGGCTTTTGGAGGCATAAAGATGGCTACTGTGGCACAGTAATACCAGCACTGGTGCACCAACAGAAAACAGGCGAATCACGTTAGGCGGTCAGATGACTCACTGATCTACAATAGTGAACTTTCTAGCTATTAGGCGTCTGGTTGCAACTAGAGGTTTGTAGCTGGCAGCTGGTATAGCCATATCAATTCCTATAGGAATTCCGAAAACGCGATTACCCACGGTACTATGGCTCAACAAATATTGGCCATCTCGTACGCCTTTGAAAAATCACGCGTCCTTGGCGCGCACGTTGCAATGCCCACCAGCACACGTCATTCCGTGGTCATATTGGCACAATACAGCGGCAAAGACATGGACAAGCGAGTAGACGGGACAACCGCTGACTATCAGCTGAGATTTAGATTTATTCGAGCAGAACACCTACACACAGAATGTTTCCGCAGGTAGGAGCATCCTCGCAGAACTGCATTTTTCGCGCTGTTTTCTACCAATATGAAGCACCAACTAGCTCAACTTTCCATTTTACTGCATTCCGTGGTGCCTGCGACGTGACCTTCATTTTCACGACTGTTCTGGAGCGGCGGAGATCACCGCAGCGCGGGCGAGACCAAAGAGGTCGCGCGGCACGCGATGGCCAAAATTTGTCGGGCCACAACGCCGAGGGTAATCGATCGATCGTGTTTCGAAATCGTTAAAACTGATGCGGCTCTTATTGGCGGCCAGCTATGTTAAAAAAATAACTAGTTGAGGTTAGTTAACCACCTTACAAGTTAACATAATTGGCCTGTTTTCTGATGTATGCCAACACTGCATGCCCCCTCACTTGATTCTCTCATGAGTCAAAAAAGTTATTTGCTATACTTACCTTCTAGTATTACTATGGCGCAGAAGCCACCTCTATACCTCAAAACGCCTATTTTAAAAAATTAGTTGGCGAATGTCCTGACATACCTGGTGGACGCGAAAACGCTGTAGCTCGGGACGATGAGCTAGCGAAAACGTGAAAGCCGGAAAGACCCCGAATGCGGGCTCGGGAAGCGGCGCAGAAGCGGGACTACAGACGGGGAAATGCCGAAGCCCGTGGTCGGAACTTTGGAACAGACCGTCCTATGATGTCACCGACTATATCACAAAAACTATCGGGTGGCCGGTTTGGCCAAGCTGGCGACAGTAAGATTATAGCTCATTGTTTGTCTGTAATGTTCAACAGTCTCGGAAGGGAGCAGCAGTTTACCGTTGGTAGCGAGGTGCTGCAAGTGGCAAGGGAATACGTCTGCTTAGGGCAGGCAGTGACTGCAGAACCGGATCACGAGGGTGAAATAACTTGAAGAATAAGGATGGGGTGGGGTGCATGGAGTGGAGGCTCTCTCAGATCATGTACGGCAGTCTACCTTCTCACGAGAAAAGTATATAACTGCTGTATTTTACCGGTACTTACCTGTGGGTTTAGAAACGTGGAGGCTAACGAAAAGGTTTTAACTTAAGAACAGCGGAGCGAGCTATGGAAAGGAAAATGAAAGACGTAACGTTAAGACAGGAAGAGGGCAGAGTGGGTCAGGGATCAAACGCGGGCTAATGACACCCTTGACAAAATCGAGAAGAAATGGGCTTGGGCAGGGCATGTAATGCGAAGGCAAGATAACCGATGTTCCTTAAGGGTAACATTGGATTCCAAGGGAAGGGAAGAGTAGCAGGGGGCGGCAGAAAGTCAGGTGGGCAGATGAGATTAAGAAGTTTGCAGGGATAGCGTAGCCGCAGCTGGCACGTGCAGGACAGGGTTAACTGGAGAGATATGGGAGAGGCCTTTGTACTGCAGTGGGCGTAGTCAGGCTGATGGTGATGATTCTTTGTTTGAAGTGACCAAAAGCCTGCTTGAAGTTTTGTCCTTCAGCAAACTCAGAGCAGGGGGTGAATATCGATGGTCGTGCGTCCAGTGACATCACATAAGCAAGGTTGCTCGTAGAAATTTTCCGTAATGAGGCTAAGAAATGGGAAATTTTAAAATAATTGCGCAGCAACAAAACACTTAACCCGCTACGAAATTTGGCGAAGTGCGCAGAACGTACCGCGAAACTCAGAGTAAAATCAGATATATAGGGTTAAAAAACACCGGGGGTAATCTTTAAAGAAGTATAGACACCTAATTTTCGGGCGCGGACTTTATTCTTTGTAATGGTGCGTAAGGCACCAGTATACGTGGATTACGGCGCAGTATGCGCCTACCACCGCTAAATAATTTTAATCAAATTTCTCTCTAATGCTATTTCGGTTTCAGCAGCGCCGAACAATGAATGTGATGTCATAAATGTGCACAGGTCACGCGAGGCATGAAAAATTGCGATATAATCGGTGGTTCGTCGTTTTAATTTACTACAACGTCAAAGCCAGTTTGCCTCAACAGCCGGAATCACAACGAATGAAGAAGCAGCGATTACACTGCAATCTTTTCATGCCTCACGCGACCTATCCGAGGTATTCATGTGACGTTACGGGCGCCATTTTGTGGTACAACGCACCGCCTTAGCAGTGCAAACGGAACAAGCCGATTAGATATCCTTGTAGCCTTTCACTGTGATACATGCACCAGGGGAAGAAAGCGCGAGCGACTTCCATCCCGGCTAGAACTTTTTGGGCTAGATGGTGCATGTCGTAACAAAAGAACTATAGCGCAACCAAGACGAACACAAGAAAGGACCACACAGGTTAGCGCTAGTCCTGTGTGCTCTTTTCTTGTGTTCGTCTTTGTTGCGCTGTAGTTATTTTGTCCCTCCCGGCTAATTGGAGAAACCTCCGCTGAAGCCGTAACTGGTCCGCTTAACGCTATGAACGTAACTGAAGGAGGAATTAGCGCTAGCATCGTTAGTAAAGAACAAGATCTATAGCGCAAGAAGGTTCTGAAACGAGAAAAGACATCGAGGAAGGAAAGAACTGAGGAGAGGTGGTTACGTCACATTTTTTGAAGCTGCTCACCCCTGTTCCCCCCCCCCTCCCCAAACTAACCCGCCATATCGTCACGCTTGCGCATGCGCAGAAGACAATGTAGCAGACGATGCCGCTGCGCCCAGCGTTACTATTGGCTGCGCCGTCGGCCACAGACTCCTAGTAGTCCTTGCGAAAGCGCGTCACTTCCGGCATACTTTTTGGCGTGCAGCTCGGATAGCGAGGGCCTCCTCTCCTGAGCTTTCCTTCCTCAGTGAGCAAAGATCTATCTCTCTCTCTCTCTCTCTCTCTCTTGAATTTCGAATTCGCGCAGCCATTGCAGCCGCCGCGCATCCATTACGTACGCGAACTTCGTCAGTCGCGTTATCTCGAGCTCTGTCGCCTGCTTTGCGGCGCCGATCACAGATACATTGGCGTTGTGTTCCTTTGTATGCTAGTGATGTCGGTGCTGCGACAATACGGTGGTGTCTGGTTTTATGCTCGTGTCCTTGCAAATTGCGTAGAGTGCAGAGAGACCCGCACGGATACGACGGGAACTCTCGGGAGTCATCGCTCATTTCGGCGCCGTGGATCATTAACTATGATTTAGCCACTTCTGTTGACGAACGAGTTATTGTGTTTGGGCCGAAGAAGAGTCGGCGCATCGTGGGAACCGATAATGCAACTGTATGTTAAATGAATTCTGCTGGTGTCGCGTACATTAGCGTGGACAGTGAAGGCCATTGAGTGATAGTGGTTTGCTTTCACGCGTTTACTTAACTACAGAACATTTTTTTTTTGCAACTGTCTACGATTACAAGGTACATCGTGCATGCATTAAGTTGCGTGCACTCACTGTGCACAGAATGACCCTTCTGTATTGCGTGCACAATATGCACGGAATGATCGCACATGTATTGCATGAGTGATGCAAGAAATGATGTACTGAAAATGTCAGCTGCGCCGTTTGCGATAAACTTAACACCTCTCATGCGCCGACACACGTTATCTGTATTGCACGAATGCTGTAACATAGACATGTAGAGTATTTTGAGAAATATCTCTTTTGGACTGAAAGTAACGGGAAGGATATATGTGTCAATAAAACCACGGAAAATATGTTCCCTGCTCTCCGTGCATTGGCCCAGCGCTGCGGTTACCATTGTTGACCAGTAGCACAACCAATTCAATCATGCCACAGCAGCAAAGAAACGGTGTACGAAAACCTAAGAAAAGCGCGGCGTGAGGCCGCTCGCACAGCAGGCGGACAACGATAAATCCACCTACCTCCCCTAGCGGGCCCGATTTTGGACGAGTCCAGGCGTGAAGCAGACGCCATGCGAATACACCCCACATCCCGCGTGTTTCCGTCGTCCGTTGTTATTGGGATTAATACGCTCCGTAACTGCGCCGCCAAACGTTATGAACGTAACTGAAGGAGGAATTTGCCCTTCTGTAATTCGTGGCCGCTTAGAGGTATACAAAGTTTCACCCCCTGCAGCATGAAAATGGTCGCTATTGTGACGTCGGTGCATACTTCCTATACGGAACTATGACGTCACAGAACTGTTGAAACCGAAACAGCATGGCAGAAAAATTCGATCATCAGTTATTTGGCGGTCGCAGGCAAATGCCTTGTGGTGATGATACAGATCATGTATGGCAGTTTGCGTCCTCAAGAGAAAAGTATATAACAGCTCTATTTTACCGTATACTTACCTATGGACCTCCTTCACCCCGCGACGTCACGAAGATGCGGTGGCGCTGATGATAGCAGCGACTTTCGCATGGTAGGCAAAACAGGTTCCGCTTGCCCGTGACTACCGCAGCTGCAGCAGCTACCGGCGGCTGCTTCAAGCCTGTGCACTGCAGAAGCAGCATGTACTGACCAGCTGCGTCACAGCTGGATCATCCGCGTAGTAGCATAAAAAATATTAAATTAGCCTCGATAGGTTTCTCGCGCATAAATGCCGCATTCGGAAACTGGCTAACAGGCATTGGGCCACGCTAGTAAAGCGCGAAGTCTGGGAGTCGATAGGCACTGCCACTCAATGCACTTAATAGCATGCAAGTTACTGCGTTCATTAACCTGAACTTCAGGATAGTATAGGCTGATAATTGCTCAAGGAAAAAAAGACATATGTAGCTGCACACATACTTATCACCTTGAGCCGGGGTGCACGGGGCGCCGACAGGTTCACTCGCCCCCAAGGAATGCGTTTTTTTGTTAATAGCACACCATGTTTAAATGGCGCGTTTTGTGACATTTAATATTTACTTGAAACTATTTCTTGATATGACGACGTAATTATTTCATTCGAGTAGAAAGAAGTCTGGTAAGTTGTGTCAATCTTCCGCGGTCGCGTTGGTGTGCTTAGAATAGCGTACCTTAAGTGTGCTAAACGCCATATGCTTTTTCATTGCATCATGCATGTGTCATGTTTCATGAGTTCCCGGGTTCGAACCCGACCGAGGCGGCTGCGTTTTTATGGAGGAAAAACGCTAAGGCGCCCGTGTGCTGTGCGTTGTCAGTGCACGTTAAAGATCCCCTGGTGGTCGAAATTATTCCGGAGCCCTCCACTACGGGCACCTCTCCCTTTCTTCTTTCACTCCCTCGTTTATTCCTTCCCTTACGGCGCGGTTCAGGTGTCCGCCGATATACGAGACAGATACTGCGCCATTTCCTTTCCCCCCCCCCCAAAAAAAACGAATTATGTTTCATGAGGTAGTACATGATCGCGAAGCTTGTTTGGAAAGAAGCAGCCGCAGCCTTACTATTAACAGACACGTGACAAGATTGAGAGGGGACGCGGCAATGAAAAGTGTTTTCGTTATTCATGCATGCGATATGTAACTAAACTTGGTGCAAATATGAAATTCCTATGCTAGTTTCAGTAATTCCTTTTATTTATAGCTATACCTGGTGCAGTTCTGGGTAATTATAATTAACACCGTCGTCAAGTCCCCTCAAGGTCTCAAATAATTGAGTAGATAGTGCGCAGTTTTTTTATGCCAGCATGTACATAAAGCCCTGTTCTGTACGATGACGCGATTAGTTCTTTTTCTATATGATCAGTACTCATGCATGCATAGTTAGATGAAAACGTTTCTTACAAGAAATAACTAACACAGTACTGCACGCTCCTCAACGTCTCAGGAATAGTTTGCGACAAATGGAATCATTTGATTTTCATGCGAATTACGAAGGTGAGGGATCCAGTCGCAGAAAATGTGAGAGGTCACAAAACGAACCTTAAAGTTTATTCCCTCGTTTATGGCATCTTCGCTTTCGCTTTGGTCAAAGAAATGCGGCACTGAAATCAAAGAAATTACCTCACAATTTTTGATGACCACACTTCTAAAAAGCGTAATTTATAAATTTGTACTTAATATTTTGCTATAATTTTTCGTCACGAAACTAGACTTCAGGGCTAGGAAAGAAAATAATTCTAGAAATCAAAAATTCTCATCAAATCGACCAGCTTAACAAGAGGACAAGTCGGCCTGGCTGGTGCGTGGTCATGCGGCTAAAAACAGCGCTAAGCGAGACAGGAGACCAGGGACACGACGCTGTCCCCACTTTTCGCACAGCGCGACGCGTACGTATGTCAGCAGACGATGAGCGCATGTCTGCTCCGACGAAACAAGGCCAGCACTTCCCCTCACTATTGTCCCGAAGTAAAATCATTCCAGCTAGTGCAGAGTGTCAAAACTTGTTTTATTCAATGCCTAGCGCATAAATAAACGGCAGGAACGCTTTCTACATGTTTACTTCTAACCATATATACAATACAGAGTGGCAAACAATTTCTCTTTATAGGCCGCACGAGGACAACGCGAGCTCGTGTACTTCGACAAATTACTAAGTTGGAAGCATCGACCATTGCTATGATTCGCAGAAACTGGAAACGCGCCTACAAGCCTTGAAAACCCGCGCTCAACACCTATCCGCGACGCCACTCCTCGACCTTTTGACTACCACGAGCTCGCTAGCGACTGCAGCGCCACCTCGTTTGTTTACAAACATGCAGGAGGTCCATAGGGTAGAAACGGGGAAACTAGAGCAGCGAGCTATGGAAAGGAAAAGGAAAGGTGTAACGTCAAGAGACAGGAAGAGGGCAGGGTGGGTCAGGGATCAAACATGGGCTAATGACATCCTAGACAAGGAAAACATGCACCCAAAATTAGGTGTCTACACTCCTTTAGCACAGACAAAACAAAAATTAGTTTCGTACTACCGGACAAACATCAACATAGCCAGAAGAACCATACAATCAATTTGTACTATGGTCGGATACAACTTCACCCTTTGTAGGACAAAATGTCGTGAGCAACGCACGCCGCCTATTAAGGGGGATATAGTCATGCATCGGCTTCTTATGAAATATACAAAATTTGAGCTCTCTAGTGCTGATGGTTCTCGAGAAAAAAGTGGAACATATGTATACCAGTGCCTGTGGAAGCATTTGAAAAAGTGGGACTTATGTGACCCACTGAGCACTGAAAGACAGCCGCTTAAGAAAAAAAAGTATTTTTGTCATCTGATGTGAACTTGGTGTAAGCATTCCAGCAACAAATTAGAGAACACACAAAAACCGACTTTATATGACACAATAGAAGAAATGTTCTTCCTGCAAACACTAGCTGGCGACATTCGGACTAAAGACATGGGCATGCCTGCACCAGGCTACATTCCGTTTTGAAAACACACGAAGTAAATTGCACAAGGAGGCCTTCCAGAGACTTTGCATGTACATTGTGTTCTCATTTTTCTTGTCTTCGTCGAGCACCAACTGATTATAAAAAATAACGGAAAAATAATATAAAACAGACGAAATATATAGCTAAAAAGTTCTGAATTACACGCTGCATGAATTTTTTGCCTAGCCATGGGCAGGACAGAAAAGAACAGGGTAAATAGGACATTTACGGGCTCGTGAATAAGAAAAAAAAACGACCCTTCTACTCGTGATTTACCGGCTGGAGAGCCCGCCAAAATCCTTTGTAAAACGCGCACAGCACGCGCGAGCGAAACGGTTCGTTTCAGATACAGACATATGCTGCCACCGGGCTAATACCTTTAAAACAAAAGCATAAAAGCTTCTTTGTACATCCATGAGGTGGTGCTAGAAGTATCAAAGCAATGGATGCACCGTTTTTACAACTCGGAGCATGGCAATGAAAAAAGTGGCACGTGTGTGTGGACGTATGTGTCCCCTTGTCCTACAAAAAGTTAAAGGGTAGGAGACACAAAATTTTTGGTTGACGTGTTCTTTATTTCGAACGTTGCGTATTGCCCCAGGACGCGTGATACACGCCCCACGATTAATATATTCGCAGTGAATAATTTAAAATTGCAGTATTTATACTCAGTGATTTCGGTTTCGGTTTCTGAGCGACTGGATGTGTTATTTTGAAGAAACCATGTTGCGCATAAAAAGACAACCACAGGAAAGGCCAAAGGAACAGAAAGGCTCCAGCAGAAGGCTCCAGCAGACTGCCACCGGCAGAAAACTCCTGGCCAGACTGGGCTATCAGGAATCAATCAGAGAGGAACAAAGAACGGCGAACCTACCGGATGAGTTCCGCAGCTCTATCAAAGTAGGACCGCTACCAAAAAACATGGACCCAAATTTGCATACGGCCAGGCGAAACGCCAGGGCAAAATATGTAGAGAAACACCTAGCAACCAAGGCGAACACGGTCTACACGGACGCCGCGGCTTATCCTTGGGAACGAGGAACGAAAGAGCAAAAGGTCGTAGCGACAGTGATAGGCTCGGATTTTAAGGAAATCACTTGCGCGTCGGCACGGGATTGTACGGTAGCCGAGGGGGAAGAGAGAACTGTTGCTCTAGCGGCCGCGGAGGGCTACCGCACAAATACATCCCTTGTAATACTAACAGATTCTAAGGAAGCATCCCGTAATTATACAAATGGCAGAATTGGCAGCAAAGCGCTCCAGATCCTCCTCCGCGCTGGCCAGAACAAAAATCTAGTCAGACACATCCTGTTTTGGATACCGGGACACACCGACATTGAAGGCAACCAAAGGGTCGACAAGATCGCTCGAGAGCATACAAACCGAGCTGGCTTGGACGGAGACCCCGATGACTTCATGACGGTGACCTCGACGTATTCAGATCTACTAAATTATCATAGAGGAATGAGGATAAGATACTCCCCACTCCACAACATACTAAACCAACATGACGCAGTACACTGGCGGAAACTGCAAACCGGAACTTTCCCAAACTTAAACATACTAAGCAAAATGTTCCCTGGGCAATATAGGGACACATGCCCATGGTGTGGCGCAAAGCCCACCCTTTATCAATTACATGGGAATGAAGCAAAAACAAAGCATTCCATAGAGTAGAAAACCCGAGTGCGGAACAGTGGGAAGGGGTGCTCTCCAGCGGCGACCCGTGTATACAACGGGTGCTCATACAGCATGAACGACGAGCAGCCAACCCTCAGTGGAGCCCTGGGATAGGGGCACCAACCCTGTCAGACAGAAGATATCCCCATCAGGAAGATGGAAGAACTCTGTCGGACCACTGAATGACCTTGTAATTAGAGCAAATAAAGTTTATCCTATCCTATTCCTATCCTATCCTATCCTCATATACCGTTTATTACAATTGCAAATAATACACAGAGCGGGCCAGCTATAGCTACAAAACATCAACGAGGCATTCCTCGGAAGTTGAAGGCAACGTAAAGCGCCAACTCCAAGGGCTCTTCGACTTACCGACTTCGGAGGTATCGGCGGCGAACATTTGTATGCGCCGACAATGGCGGCCGGGTCTACCCGTGCGCGCCGCATTCTTGGGGCAAAGCCATCCCCGAGAATTTGCTGGAGAAGGTGACGAGAGCGCGCGTTTGCTGCGCTCGCTTCTCTGCCTGGAACCAAGAGTCCAGCGGCAAGGCACGACGGATCTCCGTGCGCCTGTCGCGGAGTGTGACAGAGCGCGCGGCTGCAACTGCTCACGACGCTGGCCGGATCCCGAAGAGTAACCAGTTCCCCGCAACCTTCGAGGTGGCGCTCCCGTCGCTGCTTTCGCTTCCCCCGTCAGGAAGACTTCCCTCGTCGCCCAGCCGGTGCTGTCCTGACGCACGATGATGAAGGTGGTCGGCCGCGTCGAAACGGTGGGGGGAAACAGGTTCTCCACAACTTTTTGTGTTATGTTCTATTGAATTGTACATCGTCGGACCAAATGGTTGCTATGATTAAGTGAAAAGGAGTAGCCGGAGCAGCTCTGCAGCACCAACCTCTCCTTTATCGTTAATGTACAAAAAAGGGATGGTGCCTTTAGAAAAGCAGGGTGTTTTACTTAAGACTTTAGATAATTTTTAAATACAGACTTTTTAGTTAAACGACGCTTTTTTCGGCATGTCACTGTCAGCGGTGTAGTACATCAGAATACATCTAGGCCGAGCTAACTAGTAGTCTGGTTAACTAATATTGAATAGTTAACTTTTTAATTTTTATTGTTAGACTCCATAATTATTGAGAGCCGTGTAGCCCACCGAAAGTGATAGTCATATCAGTACATAGAAGTTCCAAAACGGGGTTACCCTCGGCGCTGTGGCCTACAAATTTTGGCTTTTCCGACGAGTTACGCCCACTGGAGAGGTTGCTTTGCCTGCAAGCTTCTCGAAAGCGCATGTATTGTAGCGATAGCTACATTGCGGTAGCATTTTGAGCCTTCAGCGTGGCGGCGCAGCCACGCTGTCACGTAGTTGATCACGTGGTGCCGAGCAGCTGCTGCTGCCGGCGGCGCGGCGCGCCAGCGAAACCGAGCTTCCACAGCTGTGCGCATGCGCCGTGTCAAGTGGGACGAAGATGAAGGAACGCCCAGCGAAACGGAGCGGCGAAAGACTGCATTTGTAATTCAACTGAGCGAGTTCCACTCGGCCAGCTGTAGCTGTCACGTCACTCCAGGTTTAACCAGAGCTAAACCATCGCCATTTTTAAAAAAAACTCATTCCCCTTTCACCGCCCACCTCCTACTTTCTCTCGCGCATCTTCAGCTTCACGGTAAGCCCATCAGCATAAATATATATGCCGGCCCCCAACCTCCCATCTCATGCCTTGGCGTCATTCATAAGTTGGTGGCCACTTCACCCCTGCTGACCTCAAGCATGATATTCAATCTTTCTCCTCAGATATTCTTGCAGCTCGCATGATGGGCACCACTCAGTCGGTGCTCGCAACTTTCGCTGGTAGCGTCATCGCCCATTTTGTATATTTTAAACACGCTGCCTTCCGATGTCGCCCCCCCCCCCCCCTGAACCCAAGCCACCCACATGCACCCGTTGTCTCACTCTGGTGCATCGCGCACACCAGGGCCCCCAGCACAGCGTTCCGGCCAAGTGCAACCGCTGTGCTGCTCCTCTACCCGCCGATCCTACCACTCGCGTATGTGCCCAACTCTGGTGCGTTCATTGCCGGGTAAACACCCACCCCTTCCTCGACCCCACTTGCCCCTGCCTCCTCGCTAAACAATGCGAGTGTGCCAAAGCCACCTACCTCCGTCGCACAGCTTTGCGCCGGGCCACGCAACCCACCCCCCTCCTTCTCTAATCGTGAACCTCCCTCACCTCCAACTTCGTCAACACCGGGCTCCTACGCAGCCATAGTTCAAGGGTCCTCTGTGCCAACGTCCCTTTCTCCACTACAACACCCTCTCCGTCTCTCACTGACGAAAGCCGCTCCTTCGATCTCCGGCTCGTAATGCTGGAACGCCAACAGCGAGAGCAACAGCGCATTTCCCACGACCTACAACAGCAGATTCACGCCTTGATTCAAACCCTCCAGACAACCACCTCCTCTCTTACCTCCCAGCTTGCTAAGCTAAATGAGCATCTTGCCACGTTCGCCACAACCTCCTCCGCCGCCCAGGTCGCCCCTTTGGCTGACCTTGTCGAAACCACCACACCCGCACACCACACTCGCTTGGTTCAGCTAGAGACTTCGGTTCTCCAGATTATTACCACCCTCCAAGCACAATCCAAGTGTTTAGAATCCTTCACTTCTATGCTCCACTCCCTGCATGAGTCACTCCCCCCGGGCCAAATAGAAGGAACACCTTTCCTCCCAATCCTCTACCTCTACACTATCATAATGGAATTTGGAAAGGACCTCGAGATTGTGCAGTGGAACTTCTGAAATCTTTGCCATAACAAGACCCCCCTCCACCAGTTTATACTTACCCGCCCCACCCTGCCCCCTTTCCTCCTTCTCCAGGAGACTCGGATAGCCCGCACACTGCGCCTACCATGCCACGACAGCGACGTCACTTGCATCCATTTATGTTCGCAGCGACGTGCTCGTCGAGCCACTTGACATCCCCTCCACCCTCCTTAAATATTTAGTTGTTGTGGTCTATTACCACCCTTTTTCCCGCATCTCACTCGTTCTTTTGTCTTTCTACAACCCCCCTGTCGCTTCTCCTCTTTATTCTCCGCCCTGGGCAAGTTCCTTCACTCTCTCTCTTCTACTTTCCAACTTCTCCTTGGTGGTGACTTCAATGCCTCTCACACACTCTGGGGCTACTCTCAAACCCGGCCACTTCCTCCACTCTCTGGCCCAGGAACGCCACCTCACCCTTCTTAATACTCCTGGGTCCTCTACGCGAGCGGGCAATGTCTCGCAGCGCCCCGCGATTCCCGACCTCACCTTCTATCGGGGCTCACTTTTCACCGGCAGGTCACAGCCGAGTCTCTTCACAGTGACCACTTTCTCATCCATATTACCACCTCTCTTTACCACAGCTCTCGATGTCATCCGGTCGCTCACACTGACTAGAACGCCTTTCGCACTACTCTCGCTTCTGACTCCTTTCAATCCTACGACGACTGGACGTCGCGCATCTCCGCAGCGCTGACGTGCAGTAGCCGTCGCGTTCGCTATGGTCACCCGATCCTAAACCCGGACCCTCACCTCCTCCGTACATGGCGTCGCCGAAAACGTCTTCAGCGCGCCTTCCGTTCCCAACCCCAAAATACCCAACTTTCTTCCCGGATCACTGTTCTGCGGGCCGAGATCGTCGCCCACTGCGCCTCCCCTGAGCACTCTTGTTGGAGTGCGCTTTGGATGTGCATTGCACTCGCGATCCACATGGTCCCTCTTTAAATCCCTCCTTGGCACTAAGCCTGCCCTTGCTCCTACTAAAGCTAAAGCCCTCACTCAGGGGACTCCTCCCGATGTTTTTGACCTGCTCGCCTCTTTGTATCTCCCGCCCCCTCTTGCACCTTCCTATCCGGCCTACTCGGGCGGACCTACCCCCGATCTGGACCACCCGTTCACTGTCCGGGAGCTCGAAGCGGCTCTGGTTGCCAATGCTACCCGCACGAATGACCCTGACTCGCCTTTTTTCTCGAGGCGAGGAAGTTCTTCGCACACACACACGCACGCGCGCACGCACACACACACACACACGCGAGCGCGCGCACACACACACACACATGTATATATACTACTGCATATTATATGCAAGGAGTTCATCAAACCATTGCTAACAAACCATGCACTTGACATAACAGGCAAGAACGCAGTTGCTAAGATGTACAACAATCCCGAAAATTCTTGAAACTGCCGTAAGAAACGATTTCCGCTGCCTTCATCGCACCGACACATGCCATTTTTATTTGTAAGTGAGCACGTGTCTGTGCCTTCAAGCAGTTTTTTTTATATTCACAAGTCGCTCGCCATGTCTGACTCCCCTTGTTCCAGTTGTCATATTTCATCAGTGGACGTACTTGTCCTTTGGAGAAGTCCGGTCAGTACCTGCTGTGTTATACTCCCAACGTCACTGTGCGCATGTGCCTCCCACAGGAACCTAGTGAGCTGTGTTTCTTGCAGAAAGAATAGAGAAGAGGGTGATATGCTTGGGTATCGGGACCGAGGTCTTCACCGCATGACGATGAACTCTGCAGACGACGGAGGGAAGCCTTCAGGAGGGTTGGTAAACTTGAAGGTTTATTTACATATTTACAACAGAAGCAGGGAGACCAAAAGTCAGAGATGAAGTACTGTGAAACCAGCCAAATCGCGGCTTAAATACAGTGGATATTCCCTGGGCACCTAGCTAGGGAAACCGGTGGCTGATCAAGCCTCCAATGGGCAGACACTCTTCATAGTCTCTTCCCTAACCCCGCGACCGCTCCGCCCTCACAAACACGTGCACAGGCGATAAGGAATCCTGGCGCCTTGAGGTCCTGGAATGCTGTTTCCGACGGGTTGACAAGGTGCATAAGGTCGTTGGCTTTGCAGGCGGTGATCCCCTCCGTGAGAAAGATGCGTCCTGCCGGCCCCGTGAATTCCAGAGGGTAAGATGAATCAGCCGTGTCCGCCCCCGCTTTGTCTGGCCGCGCAGGTGCAAGCGAGCGAGGAGGGTCCGGCGCCTTTGTTCGGCCTTTCGTCACAGCTCACCGTCGCCAGGAGCCGTTCCTAATCCTCTTCTCAGGACGACAGCACCTTTGGTCAAACATAGTTCGATGGCGCCTGCCGGGCTCGTCTGTTCCCGCTGTCGGGGCCTCCGATCACAACAAGGGTCATGGCTTTATTTGAAGCCAGTCAACGTTATTCAAGGAGGTACCGTTCGGCGAAAGCTCGTCGGAAAAATGACCAGGAACAGCGCAGGCTGGGCTCTCCAAGATCTGCTTCACCAGATCGAAATATCTCTCGCAATGCTCCGCCGCAAGATTGTAATAGACGCGCGTTTCGTGAACTTCTAAGAACATTACATATGCGGGATGTGCCCCCTGCGAGCCAATGACTCCCCAGGCAGGTTACCGTGACGTCTCCAGCTTCCAACCATTGAGCACCATGCAGTCCTTTTTTCCTACGGGTCACCTAGCTGCAGTTGAGAGCTCAGGTAATTCCGGACCTCCTCCTGTCCTTATTCTATCTCATGGAATATTTCCCCTTTTTGCTGGTCCGAGGTAGTTGATTTCTTGCCATTGGCAACAGTACAATGTACAACCATGCATCATGCAATGTAAATACTTATTTTGCGGCCTTTCTAGCCACTTCAAGCACTTGCTGCAACATGGATGTTTCTAACATGTTCCTTTTGTTGTAAACCGTCCAAAAGTTACTCGTTATGCTGCAGACAAAAGGTCCCAACGGCATAATAGAACAGCGTGTACAGCACGCTTTTAGATTTCGAAACCGAAACTGATGATCCTCTCTCAGTATTATGTGGAAGTCAGCTCAAACTTTTAAAAAAATTTCTGCACTCTGAGACATCCAAAAACATGTTTTTGCCATTAAAAAAACTAAAAGTTGTAGCTCAAAGCCCGAAAAAAATTGGAGGACACTTCAAGCTTCGGCTTTAAGAATGGAACCTGACAGCGTGTTGCAGCACTGCCAGGGAGTTCACGGAACGGCGCGACGCCTTGACCGTAAGGCAAATCGCTCTGCTACGTAAGGTGAAACGGACGCGCGGAGCGGCAAACCACGTATAAGCGCTGCCAGGCGCCTTGCCGAAACGCACGGGACTCAAATTGCAGTCGTAGTTCGTCGGCACATCGTTCTCGACAAACCCGATGCCACGAACGCCAGCATAGCTTCCGCGCCGAACGAACGGGCGGCAAGCCGCAAGCTTCGTGGTGAACGCGCTTTGGATGCGCGCTGCGTTGTTCGCCGCTCACCGCGTGATTCCTGCGTGCCCGCACGGCCCTTCTGAGAACGCGGAGCTGGATCAACCGTTCCGGCTCCACGACCTGAAGGCGGCCTTGAGTAAAATGAAACGAGGAACGGCGCCGGGAAGAGACAAAATAACTGTGAAATTACTTGCCAACCTTCCCGACCAGGCCTACGAGACACTCCTCGCATATATAAACTCAATCTGGCAAGGTGAGGCACCCCTCCCAATCGAATGAAAGACCTCCCTGGTCACCTTCATTCCTAAAGCCGGCAAAACCATAAACACGGACAACCTCCGCCCCATCTCTCTCACGTCTTGTGCGGGAAAGCTGATGGAGACTATGGTGCGAGACAGGCTGTCCGAGTTTTTGGAAAACCAAAATGTATTCGCAGACACCACGTTCGGGTTCCGCCCGCACCGGTCCGCGCAGGATGTCCTGGTTTAACTAGACCGCGAAATTATGAATCCCGTCGAATACCTCCTTCATGACAAAGTAGTTCTCGCCCTCGATTTGAAGGGCCCGGGGCTTTCGACAATGTAACACACGACATAATTCTGACGCACTTCTCCCAAACCAATTGTGGACACAACACGTTTCAGTAAATTAGGCAATTTCTCTCCGACCGGCAATCCCATATCCGGATACAAGATGAAGAACACGGCCCCTACCAATTAGGTACGAGAGGTACCCTGCAGGGCGCGGTCCTCTCAACTCTACTATTCAATTTGGCAATGATGAAACTTCCGGCGCAGTTGGAAAGTGTCGAGGGCATACTGCACGCGCTATATGCCGACGACATCACCATCTGGGCTAAGCACGGATCGGTAGGAGACATTGAAGCCAGCCTGCAGCAAGCGGCGGAGATTGTGGACGCTTACGCCCGCCGCTGCGGCCTTTAATGCTCCCCGACCAAATCGGAATTTGTGCACATTCGACCCTCGCCGAAGTGCACTACCAAAATCCAACTGTCCCTAGCGAGCGGACCCATCCCAGAACACGCGGAGATCAGAGTACTGGGTCTCTTTATCAATAAATACCGCCGTATCGACACAACACTGGCCAAATTGCGCAAGGTGGGGGACCAGGTGGGCCGCATGATCCGCTGGGTTACCGCGGGGGGTTACGGTGCAAACATGCCTTGCGGGTGGCTCACGCATTCGTAACCAGTCAAGTCTTGTACTCGACTCCTTACCTCCATCTTCGCAAATGTGACGAGAAAGCCCTTGAGGTGGTTCTCCGTAAGACTTACAAGCGTGCTCTCGACCTCCCGGTCACCACGTCCAACCAGCGCCTCGTGGGCCTGGGGATGGTCAACACCTTCATGGAGCTCCGAGAAGCACACTTGACAAACCACTACACAAGACTCTCAAAGACGCCGTCGGGTCGCCGCCTGCTTGCCCGACTTCACATCCACCATCCAACACTAACGGAAGAGCTCGTGCGCATCCCCGAAATCTGGAGATACGCCCTGCACGTAGGCCCTCTTCCGGCCAACATGACACGAGACGACCATAGTGGCCGGCGCCTCGCGCGGGCGGAAGCCTTGGCACGCTACTATGGAAACAAACACGGAGTATTTTACGTGGACGCCACCGGCCCACATCATGGGGGTTGGTACACAGCCTCAGTCGTCCGCCAAAACACCGCAGTGAACAGCCTTACGTTCAAAGCTCAAGACATTACTCATGCGGGACAGGTGGCAATCGCGCTCGCCTCCGCCGATCAGTACTCGCGGGTCATCGTTACCGATTCGCGGGGAGCCTGCAGGAACATCGAAAGGGGCTTTATTCCCTATTTGGAATACCAAATTCTTCAACATAGTAATTATCTCGGGGCTCCCGCGTCCCGCACAATAGTATGGACTCCCGCGCACACGGGTCTCGAGGGCAACGAAGCGGCCGACGCCGCTGCCCGCGCGCTCACTCTCCGGGCATCAGCCTCGCCTCCCCCCGATGCGCACTCCGACCCTAATCCGGCTTCTGCCTTCAAGGAAATCATCCAGTATTACTAATTTGGCCACGCAATCTTTCCTAAGCCCTGCAAGGGCCTCACGAAGGCTGAGGAAGACTTACTCCTTCGCCTTTATACTAAAACACTTCTGTGCCCGGCAGTAATCAAACATTTCGACCCTGCGTGCGCAGGTAAGTGCCCGCACTGCAGGGAAAAGTCTTCGGACATTTACCACATGGTGTGGGCATGCCAATAAACTCCGCATCTTCCCCCTATCCCCAACCCTGCCCGGGAGGACTGGGAGGCGGCCCTGCTCGGCTGCTCTGACCTGGCGAGCCAAAAGGCCCTGGTCGGGCGCGCCCGAGCAGCAGCTACCACCAACGGGCTGCTGTAATGAGCAGCCCACCTAGCATTTGTAAGGAACGGACCCTTAAGGACCGCTCCACTAGCTCCCTGTATATATTATGAAAATAAAGTTTTTCAGTCAGTCAGTCAGTCTACTGCGCCGGAACGAGACGAGCGGGAGGCGCTGCCGTCGCGAGGCATCGAGGCACCCTAGCGCTATCTCTTGGGGCAGTGGCGTAGATTGCGAGGAAGAGGAGGAGGAGGAATTTTTCGATCACGGCCGACGCCGACGACACCGGTGGTGGTGAAACTTTAATAGACACAGGGGAGTTTAGGACACGCAGGTCCTTGGGCCCCCGCACGGCCCCACTACACTCAAACCTCCATGTGCCGGAGGCTCATGACGCTGCCAGCCCGGCCTGTGGCGATGGCTTGCTTGGCCGGGTCCTCGGAGCACAGTACGGTCTCCCAAGCCTCCCAAGTGGTAAGGTGCTCCAGGCCCCGCGGGGGAGGATCTGCCGGGCAGAGGAAAAAGATGTGATCGAGAGTGGCTTTGGGGTGGTGGCAGAAGGTACAGGAGGGGTTTGTCTATAGACTTGGTGATAGCGCGAGCGTATATAAGGGGAGGGCAAGGTGTGTGTTTGGAGCCGCCCCCAAAGTGTCTGGTGATAATTGTCGAGGGAGGCATGGGGATGGGGGGGGGGGGGGCGGCGGGTAGAGCCGACGCCCGGCTTTCCAGGCCTGCGTCAGTTCACTGAATAAATGCATGCGCTCCCGTGAGAACCCTCGATCGGAGGCCGCCGGTGCCCGGTTGAGAGAACCTCGGGCTAAATCGTTGGCGGCCTCGGATTCCCGAAGTGAGCAGGCACCCATATGAGCGCCATGTGGAGGGGCGGGTGTGCGGCGAGGAAGTTCAGTATGCGGAATGCAGGGACGTGAACTCTCCCGCGAGCAAAATTTAGTATGGCAGTTTTAGAATCTGATAATATATACCGGGCTCCGACACCGGCTTTTCTGCGACACGAGCTCCTTAACTCTGTCGCGTTAAAAGGATGAAACATCATGAACGATCACCGCGCGCAACGCGGCACCCAATCATGCTGCGCAGTCTGCGCAATGTCGAGGCGATCTCTGGGCCCATTGAAATCGAGATGCTTCAGGCAACAAGTTGGACAAAAAGGTGTACAAGTATCTGTACATGAAAAGTATTAACACAAAATAGACAAATAGACCCCGAAATCTAAGAACGAAGTACTTACAGGTGAGAGATAGGGCTCAGCAAAATACTAGCGTGAAAGCGGAGGTAAAGGAGGCAGAAAGAAAGATGTGGAAAGAAAGAGCGCAAAATCGGCGCTATAGGTATATATGAAAATGAAAATTGGTTTTTGAGGAAAGGAAATGGCGCAGTATCTGTTTCACATATCGACGGACACCTGAACCGCGCCGTAAGGGAAGGGATAAAGGAGGGATTGAAAGAAAGGAAGAGGTGCGGTAGTGGAGGGCTCCGGAATAATTCAGACCACCTGGGGACCTTTAACGTGCACTGACATCTCACAGCACACGGGCTAGGTATATAGGCAGTCGAGCCAAGCCTCGCGGTAAGTGGTGCAGGGCGGATAGCCGCCATGTTGACCTACTTTCTCGTCCTCCGCCGGCTTTCAAGGTGCCCGGGACTGGGTCGCGCTAAGCCTATCTGTACAGTGTCCGTGGTCTGTTACTGCTAGTTTTTCGCCTTTGCGCCAATATTTATGCGCGCTTCTTTTCGGCGCTCGGAGAGGCGCGCGTCGCGGAAGCGTCTCTGGACGTGTCTCACATGTGCTCCTCGATTTCTCGGCAAAAGGCATAGTCGTTCACCCCAACTCATGCAAGTTCTCACACAACAGCATCCGTGACGTTACAAGGACCGTGTGGATACCAAATTTGAGGTGGGAAACCATTTTTTTCCAATTTTGAAGGGTCCTTCTACGAGCACCGTGTCGCTGCGAGCTAAACCTAAAGATAGCAGGGCCTAGCGCCCGTGCTTAGGCGTGCTCCGGCGGGGTCATCGACCTCACCCAGGCTCTAGAGGCGCAGTGTTTCAAGAAAATGGCATCCGCTATGCGTGTCGAAGTGGAGGGTGAAGATGTCACGCCGGAGGAAGTTTCCGAGAAGTTTGGCTGGCGTGTCGCCGGAGAGAAGACCCAGGAGCAAGATAGCAAGCTAAGTCTAACGCCGCTGAACGGGGGGCCGGCGGCTGCCGGGCATCGTCGCCCGCAGCGGAAAAATTTCAAGAGCAAGCTACTCAAGGCAGCGAGAATGCCTGAGCTGCCGAGGCAAGATAACAAGATCGTCATGCGTCCCAGGGGAGGCCTGAACCTTGGGAAAGTATCTAGATTCGAGATCAGCCGAGCCATCATCGCAGCTGCGAACGTGAGTGGCGAGGAGGTGACGCAAGATGTTATCTGCCCGAACAAACAGCAAAACATAGTCGTTATCAGTACGCCTAACCGAGAGAACGCCGACCGCTACTTGGCAGTCAGAAACCTCACTATCAGCGGCACGGCACACGACGTAAGCGCCTACGAGACCGCCCCCCACGGCACCGTTAAGGGCGTCATGAGGGGTGTTCCGATGACGGACACTATTCAAGAAATCAACGACTACATCGTTCAAGACTATAATCCCACTGCTCTGCAAGCCAATCGCATCGGCAAGACGACGACGGTGGTCATCGCATTCGACGGCGACAAGGTCCCGAACTACATCCGATACGGCAACCTGCTGATCGAGTGTTCGCTGTATCGCAAGCAGATCGATATGTGCTACCTGTGTGGTCGCCTCGGTCACCGGATGGACGTTTGTCCTAACCTCGAAGACAAGATATGCCGTGGTTGCGGCATGAATAATCCCGAAGAAAGCCACGTTTGCACTAACCCCAAGTGCAGCCTCTGCGGGGGCAACCACCTCACCGCGGACAAGGAGTGTAAAGCGAGATTCAAGACACCATACGTCGTTCTAAAACGGCGTTGGGAACGCCAGCAACGAGAAGAGGTGCAGCAGCCGAGGGGGCCAGCGTGGCAGGCGCCGGACGGGCGTCGCAGCCGCTCCCAGACAAGACGAGGGGGAAGCAAGAGCGATACCAGGTCACCATCGGCAGCTGGGGCTCGCAGGCGCGAATCTCGTTCGCGGTCCAAGTCGAAGACCCGGCGGAGCAACGGCGCCGAGAAACAGGTGGACTGGGCAGCGGCGTCTCCCGTCGCTCTCGACAATAGCAATTTCCCTCCCCTCCGCTCCTCCCACCCTTCCAAAGACAACGAGTGTAGACACTGTCTGGAACTCAAACAGATGATAGAGAGGCAGAATAATCAAATCAAGAGCCAAAGCGATCAGATTCAGGCTATGATGGAGCGCATCGAGACGCTCAGTAGAACAACGAACAGTGATAATGATGTCAGTGTGCTTAAAAGGAAAGTACACAAGAGAGACACCACCAGCGCTGCTCCGGCGGCGACGAAGCCGACCACGCCACCGGCGTTGACGCAGTCTGTGACGGAAGCTCCACCGACAGAAACGGCAGATGTTGCCATGGAGGAAGAGAAGGTCGAGGCTGCTGTTCCTCCGACAATGAAGTCAGTCATGAGCATGCTTACGCAAATCTCCAGCTAAGTTTCTCAAATGTCTGCGCAAGTGAACAGCCTAACAGTTAGAATGGATAATGTGGATGCCAAATGCAGCCAACTCTCCGTTAGAGTCATGACGTTAGATGCGAAAAATAAGCATCTCACGGTTGCCAAGATGAAGTCACCACGACTTAATCTACGGGTCAGCCCGCGAAAAGTTGGTTCCGTGCGCAATTCTACCGCTCAAAAAGTACAAAATGACGAAGTCTAAAGGAAAGCAGAAAGAGACTGCGACGTTACTTCAATGGAATTGCCGGAGTATTAGAAACAAGATAGGGGAGTTACAACTTTACGTAGATAAATTGGACCAGAAACCGGAAATCATAGCGTTACAAGAGACCAACGGCCGGGCCAAGCTCGCGGGATACATTACGTATATCGACCCCAGCGAAAAGGGTACTGCGATCTTGGTCCGCAGCAACGTGGCAGCTACACAGCACGTGACCACTCAGCGAGGCTGCAAACATACGCTTATCGAAATACACAGCAGAAGAGTGGGGGGTGACAAGAACATTTTCGTCCTGAATGCGTATTATCGACCGTCCAGCAGGGTCATTGACTTTGAAGGCACCATATTAGACTGCATTAAAGCAAGAATAAGACCGCTTTTAGTGCTAGGAGATTTCAATAACGCTGCCCACACGATGTGGGGTTACAAATATTCGTCCAAAAGAGGAAACCAATTGGTAAAAGCTATAGAGGATCACGACATGGAGGTGCTTAATGAACCGGGCGTAGCGACCAGGACAGGCACTAGCACGGTCAGAGACACCACTCCTGATCTGACGTTAATTCGGGGGAACCTCGACGTTACTTGGCGTACCACGGGAGAAAATCTTGGCTCAGATCACGACATCATTTGTGTAACCCTCGGGAGGACCGACATCAAGACGAAACTGGGTCAAGCCAACATCACAGACTGGGACCGGTTACGTAGAAGCGCAGCTAGTGAAGGCGCGGACGAGGACCAAGACACCAAGACGTATGAGGCATGGGCCAAAAAGCAACGCGAGTTTGTAAAGAAATTTACGCAGAAGATTACTACGACTACGAAAGTTCCCTTCGCAGACAGCAGGCTTAGCCACATGTGGGCGGCCAGGCACGGTCTTACTCGAAGGTGGAAGAGGCAAAGACATAACAAGAAGCTTCGCGGACGTATACATACGCTCAACAAGCAGGCGGCCGAGTATGCGAAGCAGCTATGCAGGGAGAATTGGATGAAGATGTGTGACGAACTGCAAGGCACACTGTCTACAAAAAAGACTTGGAAGCTGTTGCGGCACCTCATAGATCCGTTAAAAAGCAAGAGCGCATGCGCTCGAGACCTCACGAGAACGATCAACAGTTACGACGGGGACGGGGAGAAGCTCATTAGTGAACTCACAAGTAAATACCTCACGACCGAGAAGAGCGGTAACCCGACTCACGAGTATGAAGGGGAAAGCAACGTCGAGATGGACGAACCCTTCACCGAGCTGGAGCTGGTTGCGGCCATCGATGAAAGTAATCAAGGCAGCGCGCCGGGCATTGACGGCATTACATACAAGATGCTAAAAAATGTGAGCGACAAAAGCCGAGCTGAACTGCTAAACCTCGCCAACGCGTCCTGGGAGAAGGGTTCGTTACCAAAAGAATGGAAAGAAGCGGAGGTGCGTTTCATTCCCAAGCCGGGGAAACCACCCCACGTCGACAACCTGCGCCCCATCTCCCTCACGTCGTGTGTGGGAAAGGTGGTCGAGCGTATGGTTTTCAAGAGACTACAGAGACATTTGGACGTAACTGATCAGCTACCACCGACTATGTACGGATTCCGGAGGCACCTGAGCACGCAAGACGTCTTGGTGCAACTACACGAGCTAGTTATCAAGCAAGCGAAGGCTCATACGCCAAGAGCTATCCTGGCGATCGATCTAAAGGGGGCCTTCGATAACGTCACACACGAAAGTATCCTCCGTAACCTGCGCCAAACGGGGTGCGGGAAGCGCACCTTCAAGTATGTGCAGGATTTCTTAACCAACAGAACGGCAACAATCAAAATTGGAGAGGAGAAGTCGAAACCAATAGCCCTGGGAGACAGAGGCACCCCGCAAGGGTCGGTTCTTTCGCCGCTTCTCTTCAACCTGGCACTCCTCCCTCTCCCGACTTTGCTTCAAGACATAGAGGGCACAGATCACGCTCTTTACGCAGACGATATCACCGTGTGGACGTCGAGGACAGGGTCGGAGAGTTGGATGGAGGAGACCCTTCAGAGAGTGGCAAAGACCGTGCACGAGTTCGCTCAATCGTGCGGCCTCAGTTGCTCGCCCCAGAAGTCGGAGTTACTCGTCATCAAGCCCAGAAGAAAGCAAGGAGACCAAGAGAACATCCGCATCACCATCGATGGGGCGAACATAACGCCAACCACGCAAGCACGTATTCTGGGTGTCATCTTCCAGAACAACGGCAAGGCGGGGGCGTCGATAGACAAGATCAAGGTTTCAACGGAACAAATTTCGCGCATGATCAGAAGAGTAACGTTCGAACAGAAAAAGAGGATTCAAGGAGGACGATGCACTGACGCTCGTCCAGGCCTTCGTGACGTCGCGCATCGTTTACGCGGCGCCGTACCTGAAGTTACTCAAGAAAGACCAGGACCAGTTGAACGTTATTATACGCAAGGCAACCAAGATGGCGCTGGGCATACCGACGCATTCCTCGACCGACAAGCTTCTCGGCATGGCCAAGCACAACAACGTTGAAGAGTTAATAGAAGCTCATCTGTCTAATCAAAGAGTCCGGCTCAGTCAAACTTCGGCGGGACGTCGCGTTCTTGCCAAGTTGGGCTGGCAAGAGGCAGACCGGAAGGAAACGGGACCGTTACCCAGGTTGTGGGCGCATAAAATCTACAGTAAACCGCTGCCTCGAAACATGAGGCCGGGTCGTAACGACGGCCGCAGAGCGGCTCGTATAGCGGCTTTGACGGAGACATTACATCAAATAGAAGAAGAAGAACAGGGCGTCACTCACTTCACAGACGCTTCATTACCCAAGTTTTCATCGAAAGCCACGCTGGCAGTTACGACGCGGGATATGCTCGTAACCTGCGCCTCTATTGAGACGTCTTTTCCAGAGGTGGCAGGACATTACGAACTATTACAAGACGGAGAGGCGACGTTACCCCGATCCTCACAAATCGCTTACCAGAGAACAGCAAGCGATCTACAGGCAGATACAGGCAGGATCCTTCCCGCACCCTTACCTTCAAAACAAGATGTACCCGGAAAGGTACGGGAAGGAATGTGATTTCTGCAAGGCGCAGTTAGGCACGCTCCAACATGTCATTGGAGTATGCAACTTCAACAAGGAAATCCCCCACCTCTTACCTGCCCCACTACCCCACCCCATCCCTCACCCTCCCTTACCGAGCGATGGGAGACCTTGCTAACCAGCCCCGCCGTGGTAGACCAGCTTGTCCTGATCTCCAGGGGCCAGGCGGCTAGGGAAGCATATGGGTACCGTGAAGAGGGAACCACTCCCATCGACGGCGTCTAAGCAGACGTCGAGCTCGAATCAATAAAGTTGTTTCTCTCTCTCTCTCTCTCTCTCTCTCTCTCTCTAGGTATATAAGGACACGAAAACAGGAAATCAAAAAAAAGAGCGGTTATTTGATAACTCGCGGGGCATTTCACTGCTTTTGAGGCTAGGACAGGGGCTATGAGAACAAAAAAGTATAGGTCCAAATTTGAAGAAGTGGATATTTTGTGCTCTGTCTGTAAAACGGAAACGGAGACCACAGAGCACTTGGTTTTGAGGTGCGCCGAACTACGCCCAGCCCTACCCGAGGGAACAGCAACAGCTTTTTTCTGGGGAGGACGGGCGAGTGGATGATGAAAGCGTGAAATTGACGAAGGGGAGGTTGAAAGATTGGAGGGGGAAATCAAGAGAGGGGTGAATTTGGAGAGGAAAAAGATAGCCAAACTAGACATTTTAGGGGGAAAAAATCAATTAACATTGGGAGAAGTATAGGCTAGGTGGCGCAAGCGACCTCCAGTTACAAAGGATAAAGCCATTATCACCCATCCATCTATCCATGTTCTTCAAGAGGCATTGATCCAAACGAACGAGCACACTACCTAGCAGGGCGGGCAGGGCGGCTGCGGGGGGGGGGGGGGGGCAGTTTGTGCAGCGTCGTTTTCTGCGCCCAATTTTGATAAAATAGCCGAGAAAGCACTTTCAAACCAACCGCACAGCCGCTTTCTCCCCCTTGATGCGAAAGCTTGCCGTTTCGGTCCGCCGCCACCGCAGATGGATATTTTCGATTGAAAATGGGTTTTTTGGGGAAAGGAAATGGCGCAGTATCTGTCTGACATCTCGGCGGACACCTTAACCGCGCCGTAAGAGAAGGGATAAAGGAGGGACTGAGCTAATAAAGGAAGAAAGAGGTGCCGTAGTGTAGGGAATCAGGCAAGTACCCCACCTAAATGTAGTATAAAACAATGGATGGATGGATGGATGGATGGATACGGCTGAACCCTTTACATCGGGCGATGGCTCAAGCCACCTAGCCATGTCTTGTGAAATTTTACTCCTGTCTTGCTTTTAGCCCCCAATCAGATAACCTTCGCTTGGTTACTTCTAACCTCTTAAAATCCACTTTCCCTTCACTATCCCTAAACCCCAATGCCTTGGGTAAGTCAGCCCCGCTGCCTTCCACTGTAGGGTGAAGCCTTTTTAAAAAAGTATCAAATGTTAAGCCGTTTCCTCCTCCTCTCCGCACGCAATGCACAAAGTGTCTATCTCCTGGTACTTGACTCTATACGTCTTAGTCCGCAAAACTCCAGTCCTGGCCTTAAACAACAAAGAACTTCCCCTACAATTATCATAGATATTTTCTTTGACAATTTCCTGTTTAAAGGTCCGGTATGTTTCCAGTGCCGATTTCGTCAGCATCCCTGTTTTCCACAAAGCTCTCTCTGTTTCTTTAACCTTTTTCTTAACCGATAATTGCTGATTTTCCCCCTTACTGCTGTCCAGATATTTGCTTGTCAATTTTCTAGTTCGCTTTCTCCATTTCGTGTCAACATTCTTTATATACAGGTATCTGAAAACTTTCCTAGCCCACCGCTTTTCCTCCATCTTTCTCAATCGTTCCTCAAATGCTATCTTACTGCTAGCCTCTCTGCTCTCGAAAGACGCCCATCCCATATGCGACCAAATGCGACCTCTGTGCGAAATTTGAGCCCGAACAAACATGCGATTAGACGGAGAGAATTTTTTACTCGATTTTCTCTCAATTACGCAAGCTAGCTTGCGACAGGAATTTGAACCGACAACATAAGAGTGGACCATCCAGGAGCTTACCTCTTCCCTTGAGGCGCGGTTGAGGTGGCCAGCGAGATGAGAGAGAGTGCGCCATTTCCTTTCCTCAAAACCAATTCTCGTATTCAAACTCTCGTATTCGTAGTCAGGTTGGAGGCTAGCTCGCGACAGGTATTCGAACCGACTATCCGAGTGTTTCACTCAGGCCTACTCAGACCTTTGTGGACTCGGCGTTCGGAGCTAGGCGCATCTCCGTTTTATTTTTCAGTGGGCAGCCTGCACTCGAGGTCGAACGCTTACGAAGGCACACTATGATTTGCCTTCACAGCACGTGCTCTCAGATTTTTGTTTCATGCCGTAAGGTTTCGTTACGACCATGTTTTGAATGTTCGCTTGTTCAAGAAGGAGCAGAAAAGGAGCTCATCGCTTATGTTTTTAGGACAATAATGGATAGATGAACAGTCGAGGTACGGCCGGGTGGAAATTTCTGAATCCAGTCCAATCCGATGTTGGCGAACTTGGCGGCGCAACGGCTGGAGTTGGCAGCAGCTGGTAGCGCGAGCAGCATGCGCAGCTGCGAACGTATTTGGTGCCGTTGTCGTCTTGCTACTAGGCTAGTGTTACAGCGTGCAATATTGGCGTGAGATAAAACGTGAAGCACACAGGTCTCTTAGCTGTATCTGTGCGGATTATGCTTTCGAAGCCACTGGCACCATCGCAGGTGAGTCCGGGCTTTGCATCCATTCGTAGCCTTAGCTCATAAAATCTCTGGCAGTAATTTCGATTGCACTACTTACAGGTTCCTTCCAGTCTTTTATAAGGCTTCGAGCGTTTTTGACTGCGTCCAGCTGTCAAGATGGCCCAAACTGATCACGAGAAGAAAGCTTTGCAGGACGAAATCTCGTATCTTTCGCGTAAGTGGTTTCAGCTGCATAACGCGTTTTTGCAGTGCCTAGTCGCCAGTTAAAGGCAAATAATTATCTGTGCGTGATTGTGTGAGCTAATTATTCGCCGACTCAGCTGCATAACGCGTTTTTGCAGTGCCTAGTCGCCAGTTAAAGGCAAATAATTATCTGTGCGTGATTGTGTGAGCTAATTATTCGCCGACTCAGCTGCATAACGCGTTTTTGCAGTGCCTAGTCGCCAGTTAAAGGCAAATAATTATCTGTGCGTGATTGTGTGAGCTAATTATTCGCCGACTCAGCTGCATAACGCGTTTTTGCAGTGCCTAGTCGCCAGTTAAAGGCAAATAATTATCTGTGCGTGATTGTGTGAGCTAATTATTCGCCGACTCTGTTTCTAGGTCTGATTGACAGCCATCATTTCTTGACGAAAACACAAGAAAGCACGCAAATAGGAAGTTTAAGTCGTTATAAAAAGGTCAACGCACCTGTAACTCGTGCTCGTAGCGCAGTGTGCTCAGGAGGAAGATTTACCAACGTACTGAAAGTGGATCCGCACTGTTCAACTAGGAGTACCGAAAACGTTGGCAGCCAGGACTCTTCTATTGTGCGTAATACGTTCGGTCTACAAAGAACGCCGCAACCGAGATCCCGCTCAACAGTTGTGCACAAGAGTAGGTACACTTTGACGAAGCTACATGCTAGGCCGAACACCACTGAGAAGCCAGAGCTGAAGCCTGGAATATTAGAAGCAAGAAAGCTATTAAGCGTTCCGCCAGCCACTGTCACCTGCACGGCCTTGTCATGCCACACGTCTTTCAAACGTCCGCCGTCAGGCAGATACGTGTACCGAAGGAAGAGTGAAACAAATGGCACGGCGTGCTCAAATGGTCGTTTTGGCACTGCACCAAGCAACCCCAGCATGAAGAGTCCGCGACCGCTTGTGTCCACCTACAGGCTGATACGAAACAGGGCAAAAGCTGCAACACCAATCAAGAGCCCAAGTTCAAACCTCACTCGCCTTGGAGCCAGGCGCATTGTGAAAAAGTACAAGCTGAACAATGTAAACAAGTCTAGAACTTCATTGCAGAGGCCACAGCGATTGCAATTTGGTATGTTTCATTTGTCAATACCCTGCTTAGTGCCACTGTTTTGACTATGTGATAGTTTTATATTTGAAAGTGCTGCATTTGTCAAACCTAGATTTGCTGTGGTAAACGTTAAAGTGCTGCATTTGTCAAACCTAGATTTGCTGTGGTAAACGTTACTGTTGAAGTGCTGACTATTATATATGTTAATGCTTGCTTGAGACTTTGAGATGAGTGCATGGAAACTGTAGCACAAATGTCTGAAGTGCACAGAAGCAATACTGCATGTTTTGCTGGCTTGAATGTAGCTGGGGACTGTCTAGTTACAGTATTGTTGGGAGCTGCACAGCACCAGTGACAAGTGTGAGGTGAGCTCATTTCAGATGTACCATTTCGTAATGTTAACAACATCACATATTTGTAAAAGGTTTTCAGGGAAACAGTGTACAGTCGACTCTCGATTATTAGAACTCAGAGTGGACCATAGTTTGATTTATGTGGAGTGAAATTTTCGGGGCCTTTGTAATACACTTCATGTTGGTAGAACCAAGTTATCAGTTTGAATAATTGAAAGTTCAAATTAATGAGTTCACTGTATTAACCATGAAAAGCAAATTTTTTGTGTATTCCCAATATTAAGTTGGAAATCCAAATGCATATTGGGTGTATGTGTGTTTCGGGCGCTTCATTTTTGCTTTTAAAGTTTTTTTTAGAATTTTGGAAGTAAAAACTGGGTTCTGTTTCTTGATGGCAAAGTTGGTCACAAAGTGTGGTCAAGAAATATTTCAATAATGCAGATTTTCTGGAATTAGTCTTGCCAGAAAAAATAGATGCTAGTGCTTGTTTTTTTTGCAGTACCTAGTTTTTCACTATCTCAATTTCTTGCTTATTATTTTCATAATCTGTAAATGGTAGACGACAAAGAAACATTGCTAAATTGGATATATCTTGCTTCTCATTTATGGCTATCGTTTTGTCTTATATGTTAGTCTCATGCACAGTATAGCATGTATGTGCTAAGCCTGCCCGCCTTTGTGTGTAATTTCCGAAAACATTCTTTCAACATCACGGTGGCCATTTGAAGTGCGCTGTTTTACTGATGCAGGGTGTTATTAACACTGGTATTGCCCGATACAGTGATGCCAATAAGATGTCATTCATTACCTGCTGCTAAGAGGTACTTTTGGAATTTAACCTGAGGTGAAGCCACACTGTGGAAACAAAGCATTATAAGAGATTTAAAGTGATCAAAATTAACTGAAAATGTCATTCTAGAAATTATTCTTGGTGTGTCTTAGTTTCTGTGTGGCGTCCGGCTATTTGCACTGTTTAGTTGTTGTCTTGAAGGCGCTTTCTTTATTGGTTAGAAATGGGGTTTAACCCGATTGTCGTGAGTTCTGCTTGGAGTGTGAAAACTAAGCAATGTCATCTTTAATTTGAAAACTGAGGATTGCATATACTTAGCTTTGTGCTGTTATTGTGCAGAGAGGTGTGCAGCCATGTCTGGAATGAAACGGTTCTGGCCTCCATCCTATTCAAGCACCCATTATTTTCATGGCCAGAAGAGGAAAATGACTGGGTATATAATTTTCACTGATCCAGATTACGATATGCACAGTGCTGTACATTGCATCTTCATCTGTTTTGATTTCATTTTAGGAAATCAAGCACAGACCTAAATACCACTCATTCCCACTACATCAAGGTTGGAAATATTACATACAAAGCCTCGAGGAACAAGTTGTCAAGGGAATTCAGGAGGTCCCTTTCCCAGAGCCCAGTGGCTTGCAAAGGTTACTACACGAGTTTGCTCAGTGGCTTTTCCCTGCCCTTTTTTTTTCTATTGTATTTGCTACACTTTTTGTCTGTGCAGCCTCTCCATGTCATGAGCGAATAATCACGGTGCGGGGTTCTGTCTACACCATGGATAAAACTGGCAAGGTCCTTCGCCGCATTTCACAGCCACGACGTAATTCATTTGCAAGTGGGCTGACTCGCATCGATGTTGGTGGACAGACCTACATTGAGCAGAAGCCAGGAGTGCTTTCACAAACGCCATCTGCAGAGACAAGAACATACCTCAGGTTGAGTGCTCCGAAGCCATCCTGTGCTGACTGCATATTGACATCTTTTTTCTTTGCTTTGCAGTCGTGCAGTTAACCGCAGCATTCAGAGGGTGCGAACAGTCAACACTAGTCGGAGGCTACAGTGGAAATCATATTGCATTTTCTTCAATCGGTTTGGCCGCTGCAATAAGGGAGACAGCTGTGGCTACATTCATGATCCTGAAAAGGTGGCTGTATGCACTAGGTAAGTAGAAACTAGCCCAGCATTCTGGATTGTGTCTTGCCTTTTGAACTCTTGTTATATTTTATTGGTGTAAGGTGCCATATAACCCAAAGCTAGCTTAAGGAATGATGTACTAATAACTCTGAGCAGACTTTAAAATGTTCCGAATGACCAGGCATTTTCAACATCAGTAAATACGATTGTAATTATTAAGCAGCATTACAGCAGCTTATGGTGCTTGTAAATATGACAGTGTTGAAACATTCTTGTTGTATTGCTGTTGTGAAAATCTTTAATGCTGTCAGCATGTGCAAGGAGTACAATTTTGTATTTTTGACAGCTTGAATCAAGCCATTGGCACAGCCTGTGTATGGTTTAACATGTTAAGTGCATGTACTAACTGTGGTGGTTCAGATGCGAACAGTGAAGGATGTGTCTTTTTGACTTTCAGCCACTTGGCGCTAATGCACCTCTGTGTAGTCTATGGGCATGAGGATCCTAACACTATACAGTTTACATCTTTAAGCGCATTTGCATTTTGTCTGTTCACTGCATGGAACACTGAAATGCTGACGTTGCGAGAGTGCACATTTACAGCTCCAACTGACAGAAAGGTGAAATATGAATGCTGTCAAGGGTGTAAAGTGAAAAAAAATTTGCAAACTAATAACCAACCCTTAGGAAACTGAACTTAATAGCGTTAAAAGTCACTTAGCCTTCCTTTGCAACTCCACAAGTACCAGTAGGCTATGCAGGCATCCGTCTTGGAGCCTCTTTCATTTTACACAAATGTACTGCTGACACGACTGACAAGCGCTCTGTCGCTGTTCTATTACCCCCACAGCCACGTCACACACACCATCACGTGACGCGATGTGCCAAGCATAGAGTAGTAAAAATGTCCCACATGCTCCGACTGCTGCGCAGCTGGCACAGTGCCAACCCTCACCTGTCATCCACCTTGACATCGGGCGAGCAGCATCTCTCTCTCATTGGTTGAATATGGTCTGACGTCACAACCTATGCCGACCAATCCTGAATTAGTGTGACAATGCGCATGGCTTTTCCGCCGAACGTCCGCTCTAATGCTATCACGTTAAAGTCTGTAGGGGCCGCAATCTCTTACCCAGCAGCTACGTGCAGGTGTGTTGCACAGTGGCGTTGATAGTATGAAAAGTCACATGCTGTGTTGTTTTACCCCTGTCACATGGGCACATTTAGGTTCACTTTCAATGAGCGACATTGATGATAAATTTGATCAACACAATGGCAAGCTTCGTAGCTAGCTTCATGTGCAGTATCTCTCTTTCGCCTAAAGTGTCAGCGCAATGCCACACGATGTGCTTTGGTGACACTTGCTGCAGACCAGTTCACCAGTTCATGTTGTACAGCTTTATTTCTTGTACAAGGGGCTCTATTTCTTCGTCCTGTCTCACCGAACCGTCTCGTTTCATACCCGTCATCGCAAATGCTTAGTGTAAATCGCGAATGCTTGGCTTCTGCATTCGAAAGCGCATTCTGCCTCCCGAGGTGCTGGGCTTGTTTGTGGGCTTTCAGCCTTCAGTTAGCCACGGCATAAGGATATGCAAGTTCTTGAGGTTCAGCGCTGTGTTTTGTCCCTTTCTGTTTGGCTTCGAGCCGTTGTGCTGGTTTACAAGAACTATGTCTGACCAACTCGCCCACCAGTTCATGTTGTTCTTCAGCAGTCGTCATCGCTTGTGGATTACTAATAAGGCTGTTTCAGCTAATGCGAACGGTCACCAAACATATTTCTGGATAAAGTGATCTAAAATTAAATATTTGTCATATTGGAGGAAGCAGGGTCAATTAGCAAGAAGCGCCGGCACTACGCGATGTCAGCAACCAGCCTAACAGGTGTTCCCCAGGTGTGCGATCACTTTTGCATTTCCTACAGATTTTTCGCAATGTTTAAGCAAACAAGGGTACAACCGGTACGAAAATGAGAATGAGATTATTTACAACCTTTGACCGTAAAGTTCCGAGACTGAGTCCATTAAAAAAAAAATGCGTTTAACATTGAAATCTTTTGTGCAGCACCCCTTCGAAGTAGTCTCCACTGCAGTCTATACACAGCTTCCAACGCTTCTTGAGTTCTTGGAAATAGTTGGAAAACGTTTCTTTTGGCAGGGCTGTCAGCTCCTTTGTCGTGGCGATTTTATGGCCTCCACGCGCCCCATCCAGCGACCTTTTAGGGCTCTCTTCACACGAGGAAACAGGAAAAAAATCGCATGGGGAGAGGTCAGGCGAGTATGGCGGATGGGGAAGTATAGTAATGCTGCGCTTGGCGAGAAATTTTGTCATGCTGAGAGCAGTGTGCGGCCTTGTGTTATCGTGGAGAAGGCTTCATTGTTCAGATGCCCCAAGTCAGGGTGACAGCGTCGCAACGCATCACGTATGTATTGGAGCACGCGGATATAAACCTCCTGATTCACCGTCTGCCCTTGTGGGACGAACTCGTGGTGTGTGACACCTCTGGCATCGAAAAGCTATCAGAATCGTCTTTGTTTTGGTCTTCTGTCGCCGCACCTTTCTCGACGCCGGAGAGCTTGTGGACCGCCATTCGGCGCCTGCCTTTTTGTTTGAGGATGGTATTGAAAACACCATGTTTCGTCTTCAGAAATGATGCTGTCGACGAATGCAGCATCCTTCTCTGCCTCTGAGAGCAAATCAGCACTCACTGATGCTTGCTTGTCCTTCTGGTCCTGTGTGAAGGAGTGCGGCACAAGTCTGGCATTCAGCTTTCGTTTCACCAAGTGCTCACGCAAAATTTGGTGGCATGTTGTCTGATTAATGTCGAGAACATCTGATAGCATGTGGACTGTAAGGGTGCGGCCTTGCTGTACAATTTCCCTGATTCGAGCCACATTGTTTTCATTCCGTGAGGTTGAAGGGCGCCCCTGCCTTGTGTCGTCTTCCACCAACGTTCTCCCCGAAACGAACCTCTTGTGCCACTCGGAAACTCGTGCCCGTGATAATGTCTCATTGCCGTAAGCGTCACGAAGGAGCTCATACGTCTGTGTGCTTGTCTTGCCAAGCTTCACACAGAATTTTATGTTTACACGCTGTTCGAGGTGGACATCCATCTCTTCACATTCACTCACAGTAGAATGCGCAGACGACTTTGACAACGTATTTTTCTACATGTACTGCTATCTAGCGGCTGCCACAGCAATTAACATAAATAGCTCGGGTTAGCCCGAAAAGATGGTGCTACACATATGCACCAACATTTGTTTTGGAGAATCATTTCTAGAGAAGAAAATCAATCAGTTTTGAAACTTTACGGACAAAGGTTGTAGCATACTGAAAACACAGCTTGCATTTTATGTCATGCAAATGAGCACTAGCAGTTTGTGCACTGCGCTGTAAACTAGAGTACTGGAGTGCATTTTTCTTCATCGGTGTATTCCTGGGGAAATTTGATGCTTATGTGGTAAGTGCTCAGTGGTTTACTATGATCTTCAAGCACTCATTTAGCGAGTGCACAAAATATTTGCTAAAGAAGCAGCAGAAAAAAGTGAGCAAACATACGAAAATCAGCATCCACAGAACTGAGGCAGTCGTCCGGCGCTGCTTTGGGCGGAGCGAAGTGATGGCAATGGCTGTTGGTCAATGTGGGCTGTGTTCGCTTTTTTAAGGCGTTCCAAAATTTTGAATTTCTTTACGGAGCTCCGTTGACTCGATTGTATCTCAGCCGAATGTATCATAAATTCATGTGGCAGCAGAAGGCTGCATTTTGTTGAATAACATTTTGTTGGAAACTCATTCGAAGCACCCTTGTGGCAGGAGTATTACTTTTCTTGGATCGTGATGCTTTTTGTAGCCAACAGCATGTTTTCAGCTGTGGAAATACAACTGAAAATTAACTTGGAGTAACTAGGTTTGCGATAAAATTATATTCTTTGTCTTTACGCGAAAACAAAATTTCCACAGGGTGCTGCAACATCCATCACCACTGCGATCATTTCCAAATGACACTTCTTTTTGCCGTGTGACAGCTTGCATAAAAAGTGTAATTCTTTTAAGGGATGTGAACTTCGTAAAAGTCTCACTAAACTCGCCTGTGTGAGTGTGGTGTAAGTTAGCATGTGAACTATCGCTGATACAAGGGAAAAAAACGCGTGCCAGCGTACTTGAAGACAGCATTAGGTCAGTGGCAGTGAAGGCAAAGCTGCCATGGACTGTGCATGTTGTGTGATTTACAAGCATAAAAAAACACACCAAGGAAAAGATTTTCGATGTTGCTTGCCCTTAAATTTAATCCTGTTGTTTCAGACATGCAATCCATGTTGCATTTTGCTGTTTGAATAGCAGGAAGATGTTACAGAGAACTTGTGCAATAAGGTTCATACAGCCTATACTCAGCTGAAATAGGTGATCAAAATTTGCTTTCAGCCAGCGATGCAGAGGGTCAGGTGGGCAGGTGAAATTGGGAACTTTGTCAAGATAGGTTAGTCACAGTTGATGCAGCACATGGCTAATTGCAAATCAGTGGGAGAAGCTTTTGTCCTGATGTCAACATGGGTGGGTAGGTGATGGTGACAGTGGAGTATTGCTGCTGATTTTACCCAGAGCAGTACTGCCTCAGGATTCCCTGTACAAAAGTATAGCATGTGTTTTGTATTCTTGAAGCTATTCACTAATTCCTTCTTACGTGACAGTACATGTTTATGTTGTGTGTTTTTGACTGAACAGTTTTGTTGCAGATACCTGCGTGGCACTTGCAAAGTGTCTGATTGCCAATTTTCACACAAGGTTGCACCAGAAAAGATGCCCGTGTGTTCCTTCTTCCTGAAAGGACGATGTACTAATAATCCTTGCCCATATCGGCACGTCAAGGTCAGCTCAAAAGCAGAAGTGTGCCAAGACTTTGCTGTTCGTGGATATTGTGCTGATGGAATTAAGGTAAGAGTATTTTGATCGAAGTTGTGAAGATTGGTGCACTTCAGGGCAAACAAGCATTCAGTACACTAAAATTAGCATACTGCTCTTCTGCTTTTGTACGAACACTCTACGTTGACCTTTTTTTTTTTCTGTGCTTGCAAAATGTGGTTCTAGCACTGTGATGTATGGACTCCTTTTAAGAGAATCAAGTTGCATAGGTGTGTGTATATATTTTGAACTTTTAGGTAACAAATGAAATGCCCTTCTATTTCATTTGACCTTTGAATCAGGGAGCATGTATTTGAAATTACGCATACAGGGTGCAGCAGGTATTTGTGACCAAAGTTATGTCCACACGCAAATGGACACAGAGACTGGAGATACCGTAAAAACCGGAATATAGGTCGAACTTTTTTTCAAAAAACCATGGTGAAAAGTCGACCCCCGTCTTATATACCGGTCATTGGCGGAAAAAATACGGAAGTCTTGCAACAATGGGTGGCTGAAGTCAACAGCCTCCATCACCATCGCCATCAGCAGCAGTGCCGCCATTTTGCGTTTCAGTAGATGCAAAGCGGAAGCTAACGGCAATTTACCGTCGCCTTCAAGAAAAACACGATTGAGTACGAGGAAGCTCACGGGAACCTGGCGGCACAGCGCGAATATGGAGTATCCGAAAAGAGCATTCAGTACTGGCGGAGGCAGAAGCTGCGTATTACAACTTGCAGCAACCAGAAGAAAACATCATTTCGTGGGCAGACCGTAGTGTATCGAGAACAGCTGCGAGCAAGATCGCTGCCTGTGACTGCCGAATGCATCCGCGTGAAAGCGGCAGAGATCGCGCGTGCCTCTAGACTCACGAGGGCGCAATTCAAAGGCTCGTCATCCTGGTTGCGGCGATTCATGAAGAGGAGGGCTTTGCTCTACGGCGCCGTACTTGCCTGTGCCAGAAACAAACACGCGGGCCGATTGGTGCGCGATATTGTTGAAAAATTTGCCGGGTGTGCATACAAGCAGCATTTAAATGAAATTAAATACTGTCACCATTGTGCAACCTCTCGAATCGCATTTGTTTCAAAGTAAGGATGTCTTTCGGTACTTTTCCCATTGAAAAAGATTTTTCATTTTTAGAATTGGTTAGTTAGGGGGTCGACCTATATTCCGGTCCGACCTATAGTCCGGTTTTTACGGTAGATCATTTATGATCTTTTAATGTTTTGTACAAGCGGCGACACACACAAACAACATCATTTACTGAAACCGCCATCAGCAGCAATAATAGATTCTACATGCTGTCAAAACAGGCTGCAGGCAGTGATGAGATGTGTCTTCGGACTTTTAGACATTACATCAACAACAGCTCCTCTGAGAGCTGCAATGGTGTTGTGTAGGTACCTATTGGACTTCCTTTGAGCCACTCCCCATAAGTAGTAGTCCATTGGATTTGATATCTGGGGAGCTAGGAGGCCACATGTTCGGAGTAACATGGTCATGGAGATTTTGGCCATCCATTCTTGAGTTGTATGGGCTGTGTGTGATGGTGCAGAGTCTTGCTGAAAAAATACGGCCTTCCACGTGCTGCAGCAGTAATCCAGGGCTTCACAACCGTGTTCAATAGCTCATTGTAAACAACGGTACTGCCACTGCAGTTTGTTCAGAAGGTGCTTGGCTCTAGTCGGGCAGTTCTCCTTGGTTTTTCAGACACGAACTTCCCTCTCCATATAACATTAAACTTGTATCGAAGGTCCTCATGAGCGACACATTTCATAGTGGCCTCATCAGCCTCCACTACCTTGGCAAAGGCCCTCATAGACTTTCCAGGCTCTTTCTTCATCAATGATACCTTGTAAATGACTTATGAATTCCAGCATCCTAAGAGTGTCAGAACGCCAACATTGTCGTTTCTTATTGGAAAAAGTGTCCACCCCACCCCTGGCAGCCTCCAGTTCTGTACTTTGAAAACTAATGACTTGGCAATCTTCAAGAATGTAGCTATCTCTGAATCAGGGTGGCCTGTAGCCAAGGAGATGATGGCTGCATGCCTCTTCATTTCCCGAGTTAGCCGAAGTTCTGCCATGCTTATCTGCAGCAAGAAAGGATTTGTAACTGTGACGAACAGGATGGTGTCACTTATAATATGCTTTCTCAAATACCTGCCGCACCTTGTATTTTAGATAAATTCCCAGTGTTTCTCTTAAAGGAGCATTTGTCTGCTGTTGCGCACAAAGGGTGCAAAAAAAAAAAAGTGGACAGAGAAGTAAGGTGTGAAAGATGGGCACAAGATGCAAGTGATACTGTCGCAGCCTGTCGTGTCGCTAAGTGCAGTGCCCTTGGGAAGTGAAACAGTGCATGACAAAGTATGGCAACAGATAGTTGTGTCCAAGTGAGTGGATGCATCAGCCATCAGTCTTAGCAGTCATATGGAAAGATTAAGTGGTTCACCTATATTAATATGAAGGATGTTTAAAAGACCCTGTGTGTGTGTGCGCACGCAAGCGCATGCATACGTGGTGGTTCTGTTCTATTCACACGATCTGTTGTTCTGTCCTGGCGCAAGGGTGCATTCCTGTTGTCTTCTGTTTGGCCTCCTTGTTAGCTCATGATGTCATGATTGGTCATTGTCAGCCATGTGCTCTCTAAAGTGGTCCAGGAAGGGTTAAGAAGTTGCTCCTAGTGGAGGAGAGGAAGAAACTTGTAGGCAATTTCTGGGCATTGCCCTTTGCAAACATCAGTAGTGTGTGGTTGAAAGGCTGACAACTGCATGCTTGTAGATAGTGCTATGCTGCTATGACATTCTTAAGTTCTATCTGACTGGTAGAAATGGCCATGATGTGCAACACATCTGCCTTGCATACTGCCTGTTATGAGGTTTGCACACTAAGAAATGTTGTGTTGTATGACGTGCTTTTAAAGTTTCGTAGAAGCTTAGCCATAATTAGAATGTACTGCACATGTGTAAGAACTTCCAAGCCACTTTGTGCATGACAAGGATTGTTGCCACACCATGTGGTGGAACTCTGTCTTGCTAACACTCAACATAATAAAGAGAACTATGCCCCCAGTTCTCAGATGCTTCCTCCAGAGCTCCAGGCACACTACAGAGCTCCACCACGTGGCACGGCAGCTGCCTTTGTGACACACAAGTGGCCAGTAAACGTTTAACTAATACACGTTTTGAACTAAGCTTGCACTAGAGATCCGCTGCAGTGTCTCAGTGGTTATGGTGCTCGGCTGCTGACCCGAAATTCGATTTCGGCCACGGCGGTTGCATTTGGATGGAGGCGAAATGTTAGAGGCCTGTGTACTATGCTATCTCAGAGCATGTTAAAGTACCCCACATGGTCGAAATTATCCGCAGCCCTCTACTAAGGCGTTCCTCATAGCCTGATTTGCTTTGGGACATTAAACCCCTGTATACAACCAAGCTTGTACTAGAATGTGAGTTACTCTTCTGTCATGTTGAAAAAGGGTGTCCTTTTGTCAGGCAGCCCTCATTGACCAGCAGCAATAGGGCAAGCATTTAGGAAGCAATTATGTTAGGCTGCTGTGGTTACCTCTTGATGCTAGCTGCTGGCCATGTTCGTGGTTGTCAACAGAGCTTCAGTTGTTTGTACTAAAGTGAGCAGAGTTCACGTGGTGGGTATCTGCAGTAATCATATGCCCGATAACCAGCACATATTTGTCAAAAATTAAAGGAATGACAGTTTTTAGGTAAATATGTAGAAAGATCCTTAATCATTACTATGAAGGAAATGATGGCACTTAAGTATAGGTATGTCAGTAAGGTTTTAAGTGCTTGGGGGGGGGGGGGGGGCAATGCTTGCCTTAATTTTGTCATTTTTGTGAGCATGCTACATAGTCTACTGCAAAAATGGCCATCTGAAATATTGGGTATGAGGCCTATCTATGAGACCCCTGACTGCTGGCCTTGACCTTTTAGAAGAGCGAGTTGACGGGCTAGTTGGTATTGCATGGTGAAGGAACAGCGCTAAGTACGGGACAGGAGACAAACATAAAAGCATAAACAGCACCCATGCTTGTGCTTCTATGTTTGTCTCCTGTCCCGTACTTAGCGCTGTTCCTTCACCACCTTGACCTTTTACATGCCAGTGTTCCAAAATTGGAACGTACGAAACTCTTTTTTTTTTATCTCCCTTCAAAATACGCCATTTTTGGAATTTTTGTTTTCCCATACTGTATGACGATTGTGGAAAACGTTGCAACTGTTATTTATTGTCGACCTATTTAAAACTTTAAACTATTACTGGTAAACGGACATATTTTGTGCCTTGTCCCAGCTGAGTGTTCGTGGAGCACTTTCGCAGGAAAAAAAATTGTTGAAATAAACAAAAACAGAGCAAAAGTAATCACAAATAGTTAGGGGTTCCCTGAAAGAAAAATGAACTAAAGCCTGCGTGTCTTTCACTGGCAGCGAGTTTTATGCATATGTTTCCTTTTTTGGCAGTAGCAAAATTCAGACAGGCGATACTCCTATCTTAGAGACCTGCATTGCGCCAGCTAACATAAACGCTATCCTATTCTGTCTATCAAATGTGTGGGCTCAGGTTTGCGGATGTTATTGAGCAGCGTCCCAAGCCCATGCTACATATGTTGGTATGTTGGACCCGTTATGTGTCTTCGGGCTTTCACCTCCCGTGTGAAATCTGAAAGGCATTCTGAAAAACCTTTGAGGCGTCTTCAAGACCACGCGTCTCATGCAATGACGGCAATGATTGCACGAAGCAAAAGCCGGGCAAAAGGGTGCCTGTGGAGTGTGGTCACACCACCACCCCCATAGCACGCACCCCACATGAAAACAATAAAGGCAGCACGAGGCACGCGCAGAGGGTGGTCACATGATCGCGGAACAGAGCCATGTGGGGGTCATAGTGGGACGTCACTATCATAGCTATGATATAAAAGCCATTTCTCAAAAAAACGCTTTCTGAAGTTCCTAATGTGGTACAGCTTCTATGGTGAAAGAGAACATTATTGAAACATGGTTCTTTCCTCTATAATTTGCAGAGACATTGCAGGTATAAGGTAGTCTTCAGATAGCAAGAAATTAGCACTGCACAGCTGATAAAAGCTGTTTCAGACGACATTAGCATTCTGTATATGGGAAACTCCAGTTTTCTAAGAATGCAACATGCATAAAAACATACTTGGTTGTAAATGTAGCTACTTTTTTTTTTCCAGTTATTTTGAAAGCATGTGTGAATAGTCAATAGGAAGTTGCATCTCTGAAATATTGCTTTATAGTGCGACGTTTAAAAAGTAAATTGGGACTGCGTCGTTGCACAGCTGTTGCTTTTAAGCGAAGCACAGCTGTTGCCTTTAAGCAGGCATATGCACCGCGCGCCCAGCATCACCCCGCGTCAGGCGTCTGAAAGGGGCACCCATCTCCATGTGCCACCTGCAAGCTCCCATTGGCGATTGGTTATCAGGAAATGAAAGACACCATAACAGGGAGAAAGGTGGGAGTGAAAGAAGAGATAAAGAGGTGCACCGGCTTAGCACAGCAAATGTGTGCCTTTTGCTTTTCGCCTCCATTGAAACGCGGCCACATTCGAACCTGAGCTCCTGCAGTCAGCTGAGACTTGTTTCGCAAAAGTCAAGGGAGCCGTGCTATGTCCGATCAGAGAGATTTATCATATTGCAATTTGTGAGCGCTATCGTGATCAGCTTCTGGAGCCACTGCGCATGCACAGATCGCCTGAGGACGCCACAAGGCGCCGGCCAGCTTTTGCACGCCTGCCCCATCAGGACCAGTCAGTGCGTGCACACTGGTGGCGCGGATCGCACTGTGCTAAATTTCTCTGCTAATGCACGCCGCAGTGCTGGTTACGGGTGCTGGTTACACCACGGGTAGCGCGGCCGCAGACACCTGGCAGGTACAGATCTGGGCGCCACGCTCCCCCATCTCCTTGCATGCACAGGCCGGCTCCGGCATACGCACGGGAGCGCAGTCTGAGCTTTGGTTGCCTGCACGTCACGGTGCCATCCGGGAGGAGGTGCCACGGGGGTGAAACTTCCTATACCTCTTAGTGGCTACGAATTACAGACTGTAGCGCCAATTCCTCCTTCAGTTACGTTCACAACGGATGGTGTACAGAGTTACGACTTCAACGGAGGTTTCCTCAGTCAGCCGGGACTAAAGTGGCTCGCGCTTTCCTTCCTCTGGAGGTACGCTGAACCGAAACCACACTAAGCAAGAGTTCCAGAAACGTTATTCGCTCGTAACGAATATTTCGAGATTCCGAGTACCAAACATTTGGGTCGAATCGAATATTTTTCTTTCCGATTGAATATTCGAAATGATAGAATATTGATACAGGCCTAAAAATTAGGTGTCTGCGATTTTTACTGCATTAAAAAGCAAGGCCAGTTTAACGGGCAGCTTGTTCAGCTAGAGTTTATCTGAACGTGGCTGTTCTGTGCTGCCTCGCAATTTCAGTGCAAGAAGCAGCACATCCTTATTTGCCCTGAGCATGCTGCCAACAAGAAGTGCCCAAGAGGGAATAAGTGCTACCTGTCCCATCGTGCTCGAGGCACAAAACGCAAGTGTGAGGAGGATCCACGTCAAGGCAATCTTGAACACTCCAGTAGGGCCGGTGCACCCTTGAAGGCTCCAAAACAGAGGCAAGTTTGGCAGGATGCGCCTATTGTACTAGAATCTGGAGTTGTATCAGCTTTAACTTTCTGCTGTTCTCAGCTGGAGTTGCCCCGGGCCCAGCAGGAGCATGGAAAGTGAACAAGAAGCCCAGGAGACAACAAAAGCACCACAATTTATACCGTTGGAGTCATCCAGTCCTCTCCCAGTCACTCCTGTTGCCCGCTCCTGCCCAGGTGGTGAGTGCCGTATACGTTGTGTGCTTTGTCACAGGGCACTGTAAAGCTTTTTCACGGTTAGTGCCTTCTAGTGGCCAGTAGGTTTTTGTATACTGTATTGCTTGCTGTTAGAAAGGGATGAGTTGGAGACAAAGCTCGAAATGGCAGACAAGTTTTAAAAAATTTTGTTGATTGTAAGAATGGACTAGCTTAGCTGCCTTTATACAATTACAGTGCCCAAACTAGTATAGCTTCTGACCTCAATGCATTTTCGTAAGTTTAAACACTTCGTGTTCAGTGGTAGAAATATTTCTGTATTCGAACATTATTGCATGTTCTGAATGGCTTCTAAAACACTATTTCAGAAACTGGAATCCGGATCCGGCCAAACTTTCTTACATAAAATCTGGGGAATCTAGTGGCTCCAGTGCGGTAAGAAATTTTGTGGTAATGAAAATCTTCTAGGCATAAAAGTGTCCACTGTACAGTTTATTATGTAGTTATGTGTATAGTGCATGATGATCATGGTTTGGTGATTCACGATTTTCGTCTAAGTTCAAATTTTTATTCACAGTGTAAATAAAATCCATGTGCATTTTCATAACAGCCTTCCTCTTGCAGCATCTGTGTCCTACAGAGCAATGAAAAAGTAATTGTAAAGTTTTGTACATTTGTGAATAAACAAAATATGAAACATTGCTTACTGTGCCATACTGATAAAACCCTGGTGCAAGTTCATAGAGCCACGATGACTCTACTACTGTTACATTCCTCATGAATTCTCTGCTGGTGTGAACAAGCTCTCCGAAGACAACCCTGTAGGAATATGCAGTCATGTCAATCACAAGTTGCAAAAAGGAATTCCCGGTGGCTGATTTATGATGTGGAATTGCCTTACCACTTTGGCTTTTTCTGTGTATACAGTACAGATGTGGGGTGTATAGCCAGTGGGTGGTCACCACACACAGTGCGGTACTCTCCCGAGTAATGCAGGTATGCAGCATAGGCAAAGTGGCCTGCTACAATGCACCGACACACTGAATCAGTGTCACCTGTAATTAAATGACGCATTCTTAGAAGTGTTAAATTATAAGTACAAACAAGTTGCAAACTGCAACATACCTTGACAAGAGACTAGTGGCACTTTGTACTTCAGCAGCAGCTTCCGCAGCTGGTTCCTAATTTCAGTGGCTCTCACAAGACCATTGTAGTTTAGGAACATCTGTCCACACCACTGCTTATCTTTCCCTTTCTACAAGAACATGGTAGTCATTGTCAGGACTGATAAAAAAGCCCACCTGCCTTTATTTTTCTTGCACACACCATGGTTCCTAGGGGTATCATTCCTTAGCTTGTGGCTTTGTGCTTCCATCATCCCAGCATAACAACACAGTTCTTGAAAGTACATCTACCTGCTTATCATTTACTCTTCCTGAAATCTTTGCACAGTCATTACAGAGTTGTTCCATCCCTCATGATTGGAAGGTGGTTCTGTTACACAAATCAGGCAGCACTGCTTCAGCACTTAACTGTACCCTGCAAACTTCTTGAGCACATAATTTACTCTCATGTAGTTACTTTCCTCGAACTTTTTCCATTCATGTCACTACAGCTTCAGAAATTTTTTTTTTTTCCTGCAGAATACAACTCCCATCTTTCACTGATTTATTTTGCACTATAGATGCTAATGTTGTTGTGGAGTACATATTCTTAGACTTTGCTAAGGCATTTGACACTGTTTCTCATGATCTGCTACTACTTAAACTATGTGCTCTTAATATTGACGATCAGGCATGAGCTGGATTAAATGTTTTCTTTCCAACTGTAGCCAATGTGTCTCAGTTAATGATTATGACTCTCCTCCTATTTCTGTAACTTCTGTAGTACCTCAAGTGTCTGTGTTAGGTCCTCTTGTTTCTAATTTACATTAATGATCTTCCTAACAACTTCCCATATAAAACTTTTTGCCAATGATTGTGTGCTATATTGTTTAATTACTAATCCTTGTGATGAAGCATGTTTGCAATCCGAGTTAAACACAATTTCTTCATGGTGCAGCGACTGGCTCATGACGCTTAAAACCAATAAGTGCAAACACCTGTGTATCTCTAGCTGCACTCATGATATCTTCTTAACACTCATTTATCACGTATCTCATGGTACAAATATCTGGTTATTCACATAACCCACAATCTATCTTGGAAAACGCACATGAACTGCTTATCTAACCAGGCTAGCTGCATGCTCGGATTCTTGCACCACAATTTCATAGCCACAAACAGCACCGTTAAGCTTCATCTGTAGAGGGCGTTAATAAGACCAAAACTAGAATGTACATGTTTTATTTGGGATCCTAAATGGATAACTTTAGCACTTTAGAGTCTGTCCAAAACCACGGTGACCAATTTATTGTTTCAGATGGCTCCTGAACAGCAAGCATATCTGCAATCAAATCAGCCCTTGGTCTTATGATTCTCTTTCAGCATAGCAAATATCTTGCTCATCTCTTTTCCACTGAGTTTATTATACTAACCCTATTCTCAAAGATAAGGTACTTCCTCCTCCAATCTGCACTGACCACAACTTCAATGTAGGAATACTACACTGCCGAACCAGCCTTCGTATTAATTCATTTATTGCTTGAACTGGAAATGACTGGAACCACCTCTCTGCCTTCATTGCTGCTATTACTGACACTGAGAAATTCAAGGAAATCGCCGCTGATATTGTATGCCCCTCCTTTCTGCAATGCCTCCGAGCCCTGAGAGTATTGAAAACAAGTAGGACTACACGAAGCTTTTACATCGACACAGCTTGCACACCCAGTGCTTCCAACTAAAACAAAAGTAGGAGCACCACTGTAATGGAAGCACTTACTTGGATGAAGCCATTGTAAACATTCAACAGAGTGAGCAGATCTCCTTCAAGCACTGAGAACTTGTACTTTGCTTTTCTCTGGAAAAGAGCGAAACAGCTAGCAAATAATGTTTCTTGTTTCAATGAAGCCTACATTTCAGAAGTAGATGTCACCTACAAGGCAAGCAGAATTTCTTGCAATTCAAAGGGCATACCGAGGACCAGAATAACGGACTACTTGTCACTGCAAGCTCATCCCTATGTTCAAAACTACACAAATTGACAAAGTTATTTTTACTGCAAAACTCTCGGCGAGTGGTCAGCACCTGTGCACTGGCCAGTTACGATAGCTTTTTCCACAATGGAAAAAATGCCAACAGACCATTTCTGACCTTGAACAGCTTTGTGAATTTGGCTCATAAACTGACTCATACCTTAACAGTGATGCACAATTTTAACAAGGTAGGACATCGCACCCTCCTACCTTTGAATCACCCCTTCGGACTTCCAGAGTCTTACTGCACTCTATTAGTGTTGTTTGTGGGCAGCACGTGGCAGACTTAGAGCACACTTCAGTCAAATGGACTAAGTCCATTAACATAATCAGCAGCAGCAGCATGACTACGGCCATTGGAGGGCAAATGCCTCTCCTATGTCTCTCCAATTAAACCTGTCCTTTGCCAGCTGCAGCCACCGTATCCCCACAAACTTCCTAATCTCATCTGCCCACCTAACTTCAGCCGCCCTCTGGTACGCTTGCCTTCTCTTGGAATCCACTCGGTTACCCTTAAGGACCAGCGGTTATCTTGCCTTCGCATTACATGCCCTGCCCAAGCCCATTTCTTCCTATTAATTTCAACTACGATGTCATTAGCCCGCATTTGTACCCTTACCAACTTAGAATAATTTTTCTTTCCATACTTCGCTGCATTGTCTTTAACTTAAGCTGAACCCTTTTAGTTGGCCTCCACGTTTCAGCCCCATAGGTGATTACCATTTACTGTTTTTAGCATAATTGGTAGCATGTGTAATCAAGCCACTAGCAATTCTTTCTATTCTCGGGGACAACCTTTTTTGGTAATGTAGCAGAGGCTAGGCAGAAAACTGAAGTAGACTGGCCTTTGTCCCCGTGCCATAGGGAGTGGGCTCCTCAGCCATAGCCTGAACAACAAAAAAACCTATCCCTCATAGCGTGGGGACAACGGTCCATCTCTCTCCCTTTCCTGCCTAGTTTCTGCTGCAATGCCAAAACAAGTTGTCCCTGAGTATAGTTCCAATTGTTTGGTACTTGAAATTTTAAGCTGAAAGTAAGCTTTTCTTTTGTTTTGCTCGTTTGAAGCCACAGTCAATCTGCTGGCACATATGAACATAGCTGAATCAAAGAAAAAGGAATTCATGTAAGTGAACTGTCGTGCAATCTTTATAGCAAGACAGTGACTTATAGTGTTGTACAATAGCTATACAAAGGCAGTTGCTGTTCTTACCGCTTCTGCCCTCCTGCTTGAAGGAAACAAGAATATGGATTCAATCTGCAGCATTGCAACTATTGTCAGTGCCTCTTCTGAGCAGCCAAATTCACCTGAAAAAAAAAAAAAAGGGCTAATTAGCAAAAATGGTTCTCTTGGGCCATTCTCGGTACAGAAATTGTATACCAGATGTGAGCAACATTTTTGCTTGCATGGCAGGCACTGGAAACGTGACCATCTTCATTCCTAACTCTGTGAGGCCACCACTCTTGTCAAGTGCTGGACAAAAAACAAAAAAAAATCCTTGCTTAGAATGCTATTTCATTAAAATGTGGCTCTCCTTACCTCCTAAAGCATAGTCCAACTCTAATGCATTAATGACGATTTTTGAGGGAGGTGCCTGAGAAAAAAAAATGCAGGTTACTGCACTTGCAACTCTGCTTGAAACATTCCTGCAAACAAAATGACTGGGAAATTGCTCACTGAAGGAAAGCTGAAATGTGCAATATTGTTCACTCCCAGTGACTTGAGCTGGAGTACTAAGGTTGATAAGTTGCTGCGTTGAATCTCTGGTGTTGTGAAGAGTGGGAGTTGTTTAAAGTCTTCCTCTGCAAAAAAATGTGGACAGAACTTCTTGCCTGCATTTTCTGTAAGCAGGTACTAACCTCTGAACAGTCTGTAGACCTTTCCTGACGACACCCTACCAGCACGGCCTGCCCTTTGCGTCGCTGAAGACTGTGATTCAGGCACCACAACTAAGGCATCCGTGCTTGTCTTTGGATTGAAGAAATTGAGCTTCACGAAACCACAGTCTACCACTGCGTAAAGACAGTGCACAAGTTTGGGCTGTAAACTATGAATGGCACTACTTCCGACATCCGTGAACAACTTACCATAAACAATACCATTGATGGTCACAGAAGCTTCAGCGATATTGGTTGCCACAACAACTTTTCGAACTTTTGGGCTGAAGGGTTGGAAAGCTTTCATCTGTTTGATATGAAAAGGTGCTTAGTCATATTAAATTTATGAAATGTTCATAAAGGAAATTGCAGTTTTAGCACGTTATACCAGTAAACAGCAAAATGTATTTATGTACAGCAAAGGCAGGTAGTTCCGTATAATAAATCTGGACTCTGAGTACATGACTGCTTCATTCAACATCCGACATTTTTATTGCAGGTTCCAGGTTAAGCAAGCCTAGCAGCGTGCCTGTAGTATGAAAGAGTTTCCTACCTTGGCTGAAATAATGCCACAGTATAGACCATCGCAAAGCTTGTACAGAGCACACACAGTAGTCATGCCTAATTAATATGGACTCATATTACATGGTTTTTCTGGGGAAGAAACATTCTGAATCCATTTAAGCCTAGTCAATATGAAAGCTCTCTGTTTGGACAGTCGATAGGGCAAAAATGCACTGAGCCCATTGGGACCCATGTATTTTTGTCGACTTAATGTGGACAGTGATGTGAACAAAATCTTGACTGTGGTAATCAGATACTGACGTAGAGAGGACTGCTGACACTCTTTGGATTTCGGTAAAAATTTCATACGCATTGAATTGTGACTTTGTTGCACATTGGAATGCGTATTGTACCGCATGCCATACTGTGCACACTTCTTCGTAAGTCAGTGAACTGCCAGGCGCAGTTACGCCTGCTTATGCACTTTTTCGCTGCCAAAGTGCTTTTCTTTCTGGTGTCGAATTCGTAGTCAAAGAGTCTCTAAGGGCTCAGAGACTCAATCCCTGGTGTGCTTTATTTATTCTACATACAAGGAATTATAACACTTTGAAATGAATGAACAAAGCTAGTCGCTTACAGCATTACCTTTCTAAAAAGAACACACGGCCAGAAAAAAAAATTAAAGTGCCTCAGGGACCTGATGCAACTTAGGAGGCACGGTAGGTGGTAAGCTCAAAGGAATGGAACTTCATGCAGGTGCAGTGTGAAGAAACTGAATATAAGCGGCGATAATCCTTTCAATCAATCCAAGAAGTAAGAGTATAAGTTGAAATTAAACTTGTTCTCAGCCTCGGTAGGTTGGCGGTTGTATCAATACTTTCAGGTCAGTACCCTGCGATAGCACACTCTGATATAGTAAAAGCATGGGTATAATATTTAGTAAAACTATGGTCCCACTGCGCGTTCGATAGATGACTACATTGTTTTCTTTTCATTCACAGTAAAGACATCTTTAATAAGGAAACAGTTATCGTAAAGAGCGTTTGGTCATGGTGACATACCACCCGCGTAATGACGTCGCAGCACACAAGCAGTCTAGGACATCTTGGAGCGACAGACGCATAATGGCGCAATTGCAAGGCTAACTGTCGGAGGCAAACGGAAATCAAAGACGATAAAATGTCGCTCTTTGAGATGGCTTACCCACTGGATCGTAAGCTGCAAGGACAAGCCAACTTTTCAAAGCACATTAGAACCACGAGGGAAAGCACATGGCATGGGCCATTGAAAAGAAAGCAGTAAAATAGCAGAGTAGGTTGGGGAGAAAAAGGGGTGGACGGCCACAGCTTAGAGGTGAAGGGGGGGCGGGGTTCCGTGCTTGATTGTGCTATGCGCATTTATACTGCCTCTTAAATGACACTACTGAGGGTGGCGAAGACAACACTGTGCTTATGCAAAGCTTTCGTTTTCATATGCACTTAAACTCCCCCTCGTGTTATATTTATATTATACACATTAATGAGACACCGCTGTAAATGTGCATTTTGCAGCATTAGTACTCTAGTTTGGCTTTAGAAGCAAGTTATCAACGCAAGGCGTACTACTCCAAATTAGAGACGAGGTTTTAACCGACGTCCCGAGACGAGGAGAGCACGTAATCATGGCGCTAGACATTAAAGGGGCGTTCGGCAACGTCAGCCATAAGGCAATACTAACAGGCCTCAGCAACTTGGATTGCGGCAAGAAAATATACGGGTATGTCAAGACATTTCTAACAAACCGCACAGCAACGATAGGACTGGGTGAAATTCGCTCCGAGCGTTTCCACACGCCCAATAAAGGAACGCCGCAGGGATCAGTAATATCCCCAATCCTCTTCAACATCTCGATGATTGGCTTAGCAAAACAGTTGGAAAATGTAGAAGGCGTACGACACGCAATATATGCCGACGACATCACAGTGTGGGTCACGAAGGGCTCGCTCGGTGAGAAAGAGGGAAAGTTACAGGAAGCAGCCACATGCGTAGAGAACTATGTCAGAGATAGAGGCCTTGCCTGCTCAATAGAAAAATCAGAGCTCTTAAGAATCTGGAGAAGCAGACAAAATCACACAGTACCGGAGGAGGAGGAACTCAGGATAAACATCTATCTAGAAGGACAACCGTTTCCGGAAAAAACGATCATTAGAATACTGGGAATGTGGATCCAACCGAACCAAAGATGCACACACACCCTAAAATTAATCAAAGCCTCGGCGACGCAAGTGGCGCGCATGATAACCAGGGTCTCCAGAAGGAGGCACGGCCTGCGGGAAAATGACACTTTAACACTCGTCAGAAGCCTCGTAGTAAGCAGAATAACATACAGCCTCGCATACTACAACTGCACTAAGGGAGAAATACTTCAGGCAGACAAAATAATAAGGAAAGCATATAAGTTAGCGCTCCACCTACCGCAAGCAACCTCAACGGAGAAAATCCTGGCCCTGGGTTTGCATAACACCTTTGAAGAGCTGAGAGAAGCCCAACTTGCGGCGCAGCTACAAAGGCTAAAACAAACCAAAGCTGGGATAGCGCTCCTAAATAGGTGTGGCTACGAAGGTGCGCTGCAAGAAACAAGAAGAACAGAGCGGATACCTGACGAATATCGCAACACACTCAGGATAGCCCCGATACCGAAAAACATGGATCAAAACCTGCATAAAGGACGCAGGGAAGCTAGGGCAAAATACGTTCAACAAATCCTAGCCGAAAAAGAAAACACTGTACACAGACGCGGCTGCGTACCCGAGAGATTCTCGAGAAATCAGCAACAGAATGGTAGCAACGGCAATAAACTCTGCACACAGGGAAATAGCCAGCGCATCATTCAAGGACTGTGCGGCCGAGGAAGCCGAAGAGGCTGCCATCGCCCTGGCGGCGGCGGAGGGCTACCGTATCCGAAGGTCTCTAACAATATTAACAGACTCGCAAGCAGCATGCCGAAATTACATGAATGGCAAAATAGGACGGAAAGCTCTACATATCCTTAAATCGGCCAAAATGCCGCAAACCGAGGAACCACAACTGCAACACGTAATCATGTGGGTACCAGGACACACCGGGATCACCGGGAACGTAGAGGCAGATAGGATTGCTCGAGAGCACACAAACCGAGCCTCCACTCAAACTGACCTCGACAACCCAGCAGCAGACCCGGTACCCATGAGCTACTCAGACATTCTAAACTATCACAGGGGAACGCGACTCAAATATCCACCACCTTATAACAGCCTACACCAACAAGATGCAGTAGGCTGGAGGCAGCTGCAAACGGGGACTTTCCCCAATCTAAATACCTTAAGTAAAATCTACCCCACGCAATACAGCAGCAGATGTCCGTGGTGTGGAGAAAAACCCATGTTAATGCACATAACGTGGGTGTGTCAGAAAAACAAGGATCTAGCTGCAATAAACAAAAACCCGAGTGCGGAACAATGGGAGGGGATGCTCTCCAGCGAGGACCCGGCCATCCAGCGCGGATTGGTGCGGAGAGCCTACCTGGCGGCGTACCTCAGTGGAGCCCTGGACCAGGGGCCCCAACCCTGTTAAGACGGGCTGCAATAACTCATCGGAAGATGAAGAAGACAGCCCGCGACCGCTAATAACACATTTTAATATCAAATATAAATAAAGTTTTTCCTCCTCCTCCTCCTCTAGTTTAACTTTTCTAAACAGTCCTTTTACTGCAGTGCAGGCTTTTGACCAAAGTAACGACATCTTCTACCCTCGTTAAAAACTATAACTCAAGTAATTTGCAAAAAATGCAAGAAGCTAATAAGTACAGGACTATGCAATCAACTGGCTGCCGTGATGGCTATTGTCCAGAATGGACGCCTACGAAACAGCCCTATGCCCTATGCAACATAAGTGGGCTAGCCCAAACAATAGATAAGGAGTGCTGAAAAAGTAAATTAACGCAATGAATTCATTGAAACAGACATGACATAAGAATGTATCTCTCCTCGTGATTGATATAGGCATTAAATATCTTACGTGCCCTTTTCTATCGTTACCTTATACGCATGCTGCAGACTTGTATTGATAAGCAAAAAATATGCAATGTGCTGCAAGTGGCTACCCAGGCATTGCCTGAGCAAGTATGCTTGTCCCAATAATCTATTGTTAATACAACTTCTCATTTGCCAGCCTTAATTATTCTTTTCTTTTCCTAGCTTATGTTTTATAAATGCTCTCAAACTTCTTGGGAGTCATGAAAATAGCCCACCCTCCCTATTCTTTCAGTATTTTCGTTTGAGTGAGATGGTTCCTTTCTTCAAAGGCACTATGGGGGAGAAAAGTCTGGGGACTACATGTGCCTCAAATGAAGCTGATAGCTCCATCATTAGCCAGCGGGTGGATGGAGACCACACTTATGGAGATGAAAGAACAGAACTTTGAGTTTCACCTCTACAAGTGTCGTCTCCAGCTGCCGGCTAATAGCAGAGCTATCGGCTTCGTTTGAGGAACACGTGGTCCCCAGACTTTTGTCCACGACTATACATACTTGCGCAAGAAAGACTGTGAAAAACGAGGTAACACAAACGACATGTTCCTATTCTTGTGACTCGCACACACAAGACGGGAGGAAAATTCTCATGAACATTGCGTAGGGAAACCCTGCATCTCGGCACTGTCTGATGTAGGCTTGAAAGACTCTTCCTGCAGACAGAACACATGACCTTGTCACAGCAGTCTGAGGACAAGCTTTCTTTTTTGCTTTTTATGCAAGGAAAAAAATGAATGAAGTCTTTGATGCTCACAGTGCCAGTGCCTACCTTACTGTATTGCATCACAAGTGAAGCTTCATCTCCAAGCTCTAAGCAAAAGAGTGCCAACCTGAGGCCAGCATCTTCTCCAAGCACAGCAAGGGCTTGCTTTAGTCATTCTCTAAAGAGCTTTCGTATGAAAGGAAGTTAAATAATGCTATGGTCCCAGCCACAGCTCTCCACTATCACATCTTTCGCAGCCCATGTGCAGCCAAGTGACGTTAAACATCGCATACCATACCAATCTGTGGCTCTGGGAGTTTCAAAAAATGTGTTGTATCAGCAAGCAATTATACGGAACCAATGATTTTTCACATGCAATTTACCCTCGCCATATGTATGGGAATAAACTGCACAAGTGTTGTGAATTGGACTTGTTGGTTACCGATCATATTTGAAACAGCGCAAGGACGGTATACAGTAAGGAGACACCACAAGTGCTAACTATCAACTGGTTTTATTCCAAGAAGCTAAGGAACATATAGAGGTTTGACAAGCTAAGAACGAAATAATTCAAAAAGGTGCACAACGCGGCATGACAGAGGGAATGGCACGTGCCCAGCTCGGCTGCTTACACGATCTCAAAAGGGAAGGCACCATGAACAATGAAACAAGTGTAAAGAAGCAACAACGAAAAATTCAAAACAAGTGTGTAAGACAGCTAAAATTTTTTGCTGTTGCTTGTTTACACTTGTTTCATTGTTCATGGTGCCTTCCCTTTTGAGATCGTGTAAGCAGCCGAGCTGGGCACGTGCCATTCCCTCTGTCATGCCGCGTTGTGCACCTTTTTGAATTATTTCGTTCTTAGCTTGTCAAACCTATATATGTTCCTCAGCTTCTTGGAATAAAACCAGCTGATAGTCAGCGCTATTGTTGTCTCGTTACTGTGTCCCATCCTTGCGCTTTTTCAAAATATGATATGTATCGGTACATTTTACTCACACAAAAAAGGAATTAGCATTGCCTCGTGCATTTTGACATTCCTTAGCAACTTGGCTTTTACCACGCCTAGACAGGTCTCTCATGGTCACAGTGAAACAGGTACATGCACAATTATTTGTCCTCAAGCCAAGAAGTGTAGACGCTCAAACTGCCATGCATGGCAACTTGGTCAAAGAACAAGTATGACAAAAGGCAAAAATGAAAGCACCTGTAGACAGCAAACTCTGGTTTTTAGACTGAGAGTCGTATTTTATGTGCACCAATATCAAAAGAATATTGTATGGTTGCAGAAATGTTCTTAATTAAGGGAAAGCAGCAGGAGCTTTTATCTGAGCTGCCCTAAGCAGACCATGTACACACTTTGTGGAAAGCAGCTTTGAAGTCCAGGTCCTATTCTACTTAGCAAAAATAGTGCAAAGGAAAATCAAAAACTTCTAAGGAGCAAAATTCTCCCCAGGGATACTGTACGGTATTACCAAGAGTTTTCTTTGTGATGACTAGAGAGGTGAGGATGTCTAATAGTAGAGAAAGCGTGAGTGTGCAGGTTGTTTCTGTGTAGGTAAAAGAACCCCTGTAGGAAAGTAAAGCAAAAAAAAGCAAGGCTATGGGAAGAGGTATGCACTTAAAAATGTAATATACTGTGGCCATGTGGTACACAGTATTACCATGCACGTTGGACACAGCTGCGCATGACAAAAAGCTACTCTAGAAGTTTCAATACTACCTCAAAGGTCCACGGTTCCTAGCACATTCTGAAGCACTTCAGTGTGCTCAAAAGCTACTGAGAATGAAAGGGGATGCAAGATATTTGAGAGCAGTAGGACGAAGTTCAAGTTTATTGAACATTCAGTTCAGCTGTTTGAAAGGAAACCATAAACTCATATATCTTGTTTTCTTGAATTTCCTTATTGTTCAACCCTTGCTTATCTGCTGTTTAAGTGCGTCCATGTATGATATATCGAATATATTTCTTACAAAAACCATGAGGTTGTTCAAAAACAAAGTCATCTTGTTCTTGCTGTCATTCTGTTTTATTCTTGCTCTCCCAGATGGACACGAGCCAGCCAGCTCAAGTTAATACTATTTTAAATATAATGCACGTGCAAAACCTAAAGAAGCTTACAGAACCTGTGTGGTTAGCATATGTCTCTGAAAGCGTTCAGACCTCAAATTTGTGTGCATATGTCTTGCATTATGTGAGATGGCTTTTACTCCAAGCTTAGCTCTTTTTGCACAGTTAGCAAAGTGAGTGCATTTAGCGAATTGTATGCATATTCCTAAAGTATTGAAAATAAGTACAGTTAAGGTCAGATCTACAAGAATTGCATGCAAAGTAGCGTGAAGCTGCCTGTAAATGAGTGCTGCAGTTCAAGGAAGTGTTTACCTTAATGCAGAAACAGCTTGGGCTTTGTAGGGTACCTTGCAAGTGATACTGAGCACCACCACCCCCTCCCCTAATTTTTTCTGAATGCATAAAAAGAGCATAGAAACTGAAGGTACAATATTCAGCTTTGGTGAGTCCCACAACTCAAATTCTTTCCTTTGTTTTGTCCCCAATTTTCATCCTCCAAACAGAGGCATGAGCAGCTCCACACAAGAGTATCAGCACAGATGACTGCTTTATACCAGCATTAAGTTGCTGTTAGAAATGAGGGAGCTTAGTTTATGTTTAATGAATGCTATATGTCATTTATGACTAAAATTTTTCTCAAATGTTCACGGTGGCATACTCCACCTGCTGAATGTGTTACCCACTCGCAATGAGAGGTTCACATCCCCATCACTGTTGGATGGTCAAAGGTAGCAAGAATGAAGAGCCCAAAGTTCCGCATGCCAAACACCTTTGACAAATGACTGTGCACTATGCTTCTTGTAGTCACTGTACTACTGGCAATGGAAAGCAGCCAAGGTAACGTTCTAGGCAAACAGTGACGCACTGCATTATTGTTAAGTGGTGCAATGTATCAGTGCTTGGAATCATGTGAATTTCCTGAACACTGCTACTTTCCAAATGGTCCATACCTGTTCAGACTGAGGTAGTGATCCATACAATGGTAAAACATACATGCTTGGAATGCCAGGTGTATTTTTTGTATTCCTTGAATACTCTCTGAAACATTGCAACTGAACTGTTATGAAATTTGTATTTGTATGATAAAAAAAACATTTGAAGCTTGAATAATGAAAAACAAGCCTGTTTTAAAAATGTTAATGTGCAGAACTTATCTGCACCCAACATTCATCATGAATCAAGCAAACTCGAACCATATGTGAAAATTGCACAAGAATAGATATTTAATGTCAAATTTTTTTCTTCGTTTTCTTCTGACTAACGCCTCCTTATAAGGCTGTGTTCAGGGCTAAACATGTTGGTGATGATTTCAAAGGATACCAAGGACAACTATATCCAAATATTGCTCTCAATAAAAATTGATTCTCTGGCTCCTCCTAGCTACGTTGACATTTGTCCGGGAACAAAAGACACATTTAGCGGCCGGAAAACCAGATTTAAAAATCTTCCCGCCATTCGGTTCAAGCTCGTGATGTCCTTACTGAAAAGGACTGGTTGCTACCTTTTTGAACTGAATGTTGGTGCTGGGATCTACATCCAAAAATCATTATCAACGCACTAATTTTACTTGAGAAACCGGCCGTTGATGGAGACACCTGTATTTCATTGTTTGGTCTTTTCTAAAGAAAACTTGTTTATAAAAGCTCCGTTTTCGGTGAGAGTGGTCTCTTTGTGCTTAAAGCACGCCCTGGTCAACTTAAAGCACAGGCCAGCTTTATTTTTGTCCTCAGTATCCCTTTAAATGGCAACTAGCAAGGCAACATATAGTTAGGGCCCTTTGTTTTTGTATAAACACAATGTCATCTGATTCTTGCATCCCAAACAGATTCCCTCAAAAATCAGGCTAAACCAGATTTCGCCTCCAAAATAAGCCTTCTAGACAACATTGGTTTTCGAGTTCACAAAGCTGAAGGCACCACAAGAAATTTGAAGATATGTTTATTCCAGAGAGGTGGCTACAGTCAATTAGTGATCTTAAACCTCTAATGCTCAATATTCATGAGGCAGTTGAATTTGAGCATAAATTCCGACAGTGCGATTTAGAACTGAGAGGCCAAAACACAGGTACAATATCATTGTACTCGTAGTAAATGCTACCCACGCTAACGATGTCCTGCTCCAATGTCCTTGCGTGTTTAAAATGGCTGCTTTGATGTTCAATGTTTTCGCAATGTATACCTTTAAAGGCAGGCAAGCCTTGGTCAGACACAGGAGTGCTGCGTATGGACTTTCTAACTTACGTGATAAAACATTTGTAATAAATAAGGAAAACAAGTTTGGCAAGCAGTTTTTTAGTGCAACCTGCCAATTCCATGTTTATGAAATAATGACACGGCATTTTATGTTTAGCTGAAAAATGAGCATGCCCAAAAAGCTAAAAATTATGAAAATTTTTTTCGAATAACCCGATTTGTACCCAAATTCAAGCTCAAAAAGAATCGTGGAATTTTTACGTTACGAATTCCAGAAAAAATAAAACTTGAAAACGAAGGGCCCTACGTATAGTGTGACTGCCTACTGCCTGCTAACCATTATGACCAACAGTCAGCAGTAGCTGGTTGGTAACATTGAACACATTATGTATTGACATTACCCAAAGCTTCAAATGCAGATGTGTAAAGTGACAAACTATGTGAACAAAATGCATCATACGCTCTTCTCAAATATGCAGACTGTCAACAATCATTAGACTTCTACAGAAACCCAGTCTCAGCTCTGTTTCCCAACAAATAGAATAAGATTCTACCACAATGGTGGGATACTGCACTGCAATGCGGTGGCAAGTACTGCATTACCAAAAGGTAGGTCCAATTTGGCTCTCTTTCAATGCAGAAATTCTGGCACCTGCAGCCTGCTGACTGCAAAAAGTTATTAGTTAATTTTTCTCTTGCAATCCAGTACTGTGGTGAAAGGTATGTTGAGCTACCATATGAAGATAAAGTGTAAGTACATTATGGCAGGTCATGCTAAGGATCTTTCCAAGTTTCACGAGTAAAAATAGGGATGGCTTCTGCAAACATCACAGTGGTCGCTATATTACAGACCGGGAGCATGAACCTGTGAATTTTTCTAATTCACTTATCACCATGTGCTCTGTCCACATGGTGCTGGTGTTGTCAATTGTAACCAGTCTTTACATGCACTAGCTTGGAATAGGACCAGGCTAAAGGAGAAACTGCATTAGACAGTCAAATTACCTCACGGCTAAATAAATCCAAGGAAAGTTAATTTGTTGCCAGTGGCAATTCTAATTTAAATACTGCACTGACACTAAGAGAAATCAAGCAGTACTAAGACTACATTACACTTAGTGTTTTTAAATGAGCACTCAAAATTAAAATAATTGCAATATTTACATGAGAAGACTGACAGCTTCTTCCACCTCATCCTGTCCAGTCAGGAACACCAGCACGTGGCCCATGCGTTGTGTTTCATGAATTTTCACAACAGTTTCAACAGCTGCCTTCACGTAATTTGGCACTGGGTTGGTCAGGTAGTACACTTCAACAGGATATACTCTCCCTTGGATGCTTAAGATCTCTGATGAAATATGTTTGCTAAAAAAAAAAAAAGGAAGGGTTAAATAGTACTGTGCACTCTGAACAGTAGTTCATTCTGAACATGGATTCTACCTCTCCCCACAAATACACCTAAAGTCTACTACACTTCTGCACCTTAGAGCTGCTACTGGATTTCAATGTTTTTAAGTTTTTCCATATTGCTAGATCACTTAGTCTTGGTTAAATAATACTCCTATTAAATTGCTTTAAAAACAGAAGACAAAACTCAGACATTAGCAACAGGAATTTTATACATTATGAAATGGAATCACCATGGACAATCCAATAATACTGATTCTGAATGTGATTTAATCCATAAACAGGTTGAAGCAAAAACTAAAGTTCTAAAGTTGACTTTACAAGCAAAGAGTCAACTATTAATGCATAAGGGTGAGAGAAAAGCTTAGATTTTTTTTTTCTTCAGCAGTTTTCATATATGCAATCCTTTTAATGCTGTCTAATGTTCAATGCAGACAAAAAAATAAATTTGGTTCTTGAGCTAACTTTTTGTTCTGAGTGGTCCCTTCAATTTTTTCACACTTGCACTATGCTGCAAATTAAGTTTTTCATTATTATTACCGCCACAACCCACTGTGCAGTGGTCTGGTCATTTACTTCCATACAACATTGTTCACATTATCTTTCTCTAGACAGCAAACCATGACAAGCTAAGGCTCACATTAGTTTATAATTGGCCTGTAGCAAAATGATATCTGTGCCTTGTCACACCTTTCAATGTCACTGTGAAAAAAACTCTTCAGAACTTCTGCTTCCAGTGTTGCAGATGATATAATAAGGCGGAGGTCTGGCCTTTTAAGCAGTATCTTCTTCATGAGCCCCAAGGATGTGTCAGTCAAGAGGGTTCTTTCATGTGCTTCATCCAGCATGAGAACTGAGTATGAGGGCAGCAGTGGACTGGCCATTATTTCATTCACAAGTATTCCTTCTGTCATGAACTGAAATAAGAGAAGATTATCATGCTCATTATATCAACCTAGCCAATGACAGCATGCCATTCAGCGTGGGATGCACGTCACATCAAATAAGAGGCAGTAGTTTTTTTTTTTGAACAACTGCTGCTTACTTTAATCTTTGTCCTTTCCTTGTCAAAGCAGTCATCAAACCGCACACAGTAGCCAACCTCTTGTCCTACCAAACAACCTTTCTCTTCTGCTACCCTCCTTGCCAGCTGTGAAGCAAGAGCAAAAATATGAGTGCACCGGTGTGAAAACAGGTCTGCTTGAAAGAAATAATACCCACTGATATGGCCGCCACTCTTCTGGGCTGCGTGACTCCGATCATTTGGCCCTTCTGCGCCCAGCCCGCTTCCATTAAGTACTGAAATAACCGCACATTGCAGTAGAGTGAGGTTGCACGCACAAGCTATTTAGAATTCTCACCTGAGGAATTTGTGTACTTTTACCGCTGCCAGTTTCACCAGTAACAATTAAGACTCTATGCTTTTCCAGGAGGTACAGGATGTCTATACGATTCTGCAAGACACAACCATACATGAAGCATCAAATAACAGCAGGATTCAGCGAGAGCATGTTATTACAAATTGCTTACCTTGAACACTGGCAGCCGTTCTCTCTGTTGGCTGATTGACAGGGATACGTTTGGGTTATACACATAGTTGGTGTACTCCGCAGAACCAGTTACTTCTTCTATGATCCATTCCTCGTTTAGGAATTCCCTTTCTCCTCCTAGATCAACGCCAACATTTAAACAAAACTGGGGACCTCAGGTATGTTAATCGAGACTCACCTGGTTTCTGAAACACTGGTCTCTGAAACATTGTTTTGTTCCACTTGTTGATACAGTTCACATTAAACAAACGACCCGTATGCCAGCTGCTCCGGGCATGAAGTGAAATTTAAGTACGTTACACTGCAATCACTGTAGAACTTCATGCAGGAAATACGTTGCAAAACTGGCAAAACTAATAGAAGATACACGTCCAATCACTGCGGTACGACCGTGAATCAAACGAAACTTGCGCGCATTATCCGCGGTAGTGGTGGTCTAGTAACATTGGTGGCGGTGGCGATTTTGGATTTGGATTTGAATCTGTGGCTTCTCCTTTGGATCGGGTGGGCCTTACAAAATTCCTCCGTAAATGTCTTATACTAATTACGTAGAAGACCCTACAGTCTTCCTGTTGTTTATATGTGTTTTTTTCTTACAACGTCAGTCTACGCTTCGTCGTTTCCGCTGCAGGAATCATGCCAGCTGTCCCTCCGATATCCGCCGTATCACTAGCAGTCGAATCGCCATCAAGTGGCTGTCGAGGCGGGAAACTCTAAGGACATTCCAGCCGGAGTAGTGGCCGGAGCATAGGACAAATCAGAGCGTATTCTTCATTCCATTCTGCCTGTTGGCCCGCCGCGTACATCACATCTGTTCCGTCTGCACCTCGTCCGCTGCATTTCGCTCACCAGAGCTTTGTCCGTAGCACCCCCGTGCGGGCCTCAAAAGGTAACGAGCTTCCTATGTGTTCCTGCTCCATCTCCGCCTTCACGATGCAAAAATACACAACGAAGGCCTGCTTCTTCTCAGCAGTCGCCCTCTACCGTTGCATCTCGACCGCCGACACCCTTTCTCTCAGTTTACTTCTGCTTAACTTGTTCCCTTCAGGTCGCACAAAGCCGGCAGGGGGATCTGAAATTTGTCCACTAATGCACGTATACTCTCTCCTGCTATCTCGAAGATACTCCGGAGTACAGCAGGTAGCGCTGCACCCAGTTCACCCAGTGCTCTAACCAAGGACCTAGGACCAGATATCAAAACCCCGCTTCGCCACTGCCTCCCGGGCCTCAAAGGAGGACCATCCGATGTCTCCCTGCACCCTTTCGTTGGGTGTGTCGATTGGTGGGCGCCCAGAGCCTGTCTTCCCACCTCCCGTTGCCGCCGCTCCATAAGCTCCCGGGTAGCCGACGGCATACGCAGCACCGCATTGGAAAAAGTGAATCTAGGGACCATCACCGCCTTCCACAGGCCCCGATCGAACCACCTCCATGCGGCTGAAAGCCCACAACGGCACGCGCCGCTTTATCACTGATCCGCTTCAACACGCGACGAGGTGGTCTCCATCCGTGGCGAGCTGCATGCCAAGGTATCGGCGCGACGACACTGATGGGATCACCTTGTCCTGCAGCCTTAGCGGTTGCCCATCTATTAGTGTCTCGGGGTATCCCCAGGTCATTATGGCACTCATGCGTGCTCTGAACTGGAGTCCAAGGTGTCCGGCTCGTACGGTGCACACGTCTAGGAGCTGATTGGGGGATCTCACTGCAGGCTTCTCGCGGAACCGCACTCTGTTTCGGTCCCATTTGCTTCAGAAGGGTCGCAATGAAGTCATCTAAACGTGCTGCTGTGTTCCCTGGAAGCCGGGAACTTCAGCTTCCCAATGGTGCCTAGCCATGCATTCGTGTGGCCTTCCTTCGGGACCTGCCATGTGGTCTTCGCCTGTTGTCTTATCCATCCTCTCTCGTGCGGTGAACTGTTGTTGTATGGCCCGTTGCGTCATGATCTCCAGAACCTCTGACGCCAACAGGACTTGTTGAGTCTCTGGGTGTACAAATTGTGGCTGGAGTGATGCCCGTCCATAAGCTATCCGCAGAAAACGCCAGAACTTCCTTGGAGCATTCCGGCCACTTTTCTTCAATTCCACCATACCCACCGCTGGTGGTGATTATGTGGCTATGCCCTTTGCAGCGGAGCCAAAAAAAGAGCACTCGTAAAACAAAAATCTGCAAAAACTTTGGAGCGTAGAAAGAAAAGTGCATCATCACCGCCCGCTCCGCACTGCTCCGTGCTGTCAGCAATATTCTAGCCACATCTTCGTCACCACAAGTCTAGCCACCCTACCTCAACCACTGCGGCTGCGTCTTTCCCCCGTCCCAAAACCAAGCGCGGCATGCAGCGATGACGCGCGGAAAGTGGGAGAAATTCCCGGGCATTTCATTGCCACGTGCTCCACTGTCTCTTCCACTGTCCCATAGATGGCACATGTCGCCTGGAGTAAAACCTGGAGGCCTTCGGAGAAACGAGCTCTCCACAGCCTTGTGCGCAGTACTCCACATTACGCTTCGCCAAGGAGCCCGCTGCCGGCAGAATTGTCGTAGCACCACTCCCTGGCAGTTGTCGTTTTCTGCGCGCAGTGAACCTCCATCGAGGACATCCGCCTGGTTGCTGCGTGCCATTGTTCTGTCTCCCTGAGGCGCACTTCCTCCCGTAGCTTCTTGCCGTGTGATCTAACTGGGGTCACGAGGCTCACCGCTGGCAGCCTGCGTATCACCCACGAAGGCGGAGCGTCCGCCGCGTCCATCTCGTTGACCTCTCCGCAAAAACAGTGTGCACCATGCAGTCTTTGGCGGGCAAGGCTGGTATCGGGGAGGTGCATAAGTCTGTCCTCATAGCTCGCCTTCGCCACGTCCTCTCGCGCCGTTAAACGAAGACCAACCCAGGTCGCCCTTGATGTCTTATATTGGCGTTTGCTTGTGCATGGACGCCCAGGAGCACTCTCCTTATGTCCCTCTGACGCCTTTCTATGAACTCTCTCGTGCCTTCAGGGGTGCATAGTGCTGCGCTGGCGTAGATTAGTCTACGGCTACAATCTTGCACAGCGCCCTGGCTACTTCGTAGCTGTTGAATGACCATAACGTCTGACGGCCCAACATCCCTCTGTTGCGGGCCGTTTTCACTTGAGCTCTCGTTCATGCTGTACGAGATAGCCTGCCCCCGTGCCGAAACGCACTTTCAGGTACTTAAATGTGCTGTTGCTGTCGGGCTCCACGTGCCTCCCTGGAGTGCCCACGCAAAGTCTAGTGGTTCAGTTTCTCCCCAAACCACAACCACACATTTTCCTTGGATGAAGCGCAGGCGCAGCTATATGTCATCTCATTGGCGCATATGTCCAGGAGCTGTTACAGCCACTCGGGCATCCAGCGAGCACCTCGAAGTCGTCCGCATACAAGGACCGGGATACGCCGCACAATCACTCCCCCGCCCCCTACTTATGTTCAAAAGTGTACCCTAGCCCAGATGCCTCGAGCTGTTGGGTGACACCAGCACCATAGATATCATAAACGGAAGAGGATGCAGAGGACAGCCTTGTCTGAGCCCCGCGGGACATAAAGCGGTGCTGTTTTGTACCGGTCTCATTCCACCCTAGCGAACACTGCCACGTATATGGCTTGAAGCGGTTCAAGGTCGGCACTGTCCAAGCCAAGTTCTTGTAGGATTGCCCACAGGAGCTCTCGGTTGATGCAATCTTACGCCTTGGAAATGTCTAGAAAAGCGACATACAGTGGATTAGTGGATTCCGGGAATGCCGGGCAACCTCAATGCATGGCGCGAGGACGTACAAATTATATTCGATGCAGCTCCCCGCCCGGAAACCAGCTTGTAGCCCCTTGAGAACTCCCATCCCCTCGGGCCATCGTTGCAGTCGGTCTTTCACTATTTGCATGGTCATCCTGTACAGCACTAGCGCTGCTGCAATGGGACAGTAGTTTCCCAGGTCCCGCTTATCCCTTCCCCCCTTGTACATCGGTTTGATTCAGTTGCACTTCCAGTCTTCTGGTATGGGGTCCTCTTCCAGTGCATTCGTTACCAGGTCTTCTATACGCGTGCGTACTTGGGGTCCTAGTGCCTTAGCCAATCTCATGGGAATGCTGTCACAACCTACTGCAGCCCCTGAATCCAATCTCTTGGCTGTCCTCTCCAACTCTTTCTCTGTCGGCGCCGTAGGTCTCTGAATTAACGAACTACCTACAGAGTCCACCGATTCCTAGATTGCCTGCAACCATCCCGTCAGCACCGGCAGGCAGTCGGGCCCCTTGACCATCTCGGCATCAACTCAGTTCTTGCGGAGAGTTTTCTGGTGTGTCGTTGCCACTCCAGCCTTGATGCGGCGCCTATCGACCAACTTTCCTCAGTTTTTCCATAAACCTCTTATTGAGAGGACATACAGCGTGTTCCGCAATTAAACGCGCGCCACAGAATGATCCTCACAGCTAAACCGGTGAATTGTTCGAGCTCAGATTGCGCACAGAAATGGCATTTGATCGGCAGAATTGTTTTATACCACATTTATTTGGGGTACACGCCTGAATCAATAAGAGAAAGTCGGATGTTCGCATCGTCTGCATCGACGACGAAACGAAAAAGGCCTAAAAAAAGAAAAAAGGCCGCTTTCTCAGTTCCCGGGTTCAAACCCGACTGCGGCGGCCGCGTTTCGATGTAGGCGAAACGCAAAGGCACCCGTGTGCTGTGCGATGTCAGTGCACGTTAAAGATCCCCACGGGGTCGAAATTATTCCGGAGCCCTCCACTACGGCATCTCTTTCTTCCTTTCTTCTTTCAGTCCCTCCTTTATCCCTTCCCTTACGGTGCGGTTCAGGTGTCCGCCGAGGTGTGAGACAGATACTGCGCCGTTTCCTTCCCCCCCCCCCCCCCCCAGAAAAAAAAAACAATTTTTATCAGTGATTGCACCGGTGGCGCCATCTTGTTTCTCGGCCGTAAAGATTCGGCAACGGAGGCGGGGAAGTGCTTTGTGGGAGGTTTAAAGATGCTGTATCACGAAAATCTTCAAATTCAAATAACATAACCATTCGGACAGCAGTGAGAACGAACGCTGCCATCTCATACCGGCTGCAGGCAGCGGCAGAGGTAGTTGAAAACTATGCTCTGGAGAGAGGCCTTTCCTGCTCCCCTCAAAAATCGGAGATCTCGCTTAATACCAAAGACCAGATGAAAAAAGAGACTCGCTTCCCTCACCTATACGGCCCGATAGAGGTTGTCGTTGAGGGTAGGTTAGTACCTAGGGTTGACACTATAAGAGTCCTAGGATACTTTCTCCAGACGAACGGACGTAACACAACCACTACCAAGAAGCTTAGCACCTATGTCGCCCAAGTTATACGTATCTTTAGGCGGATCTCCCTCAGAAACAAAGGCCTGCGAAAGCACTGTCTCCTGAGATTAGTACAAGTATTCATAGTAAGTAGGATTGCATACGTGACTCCATTTCTGAATCTTAGTCAGCAAGAGGAGGAGAAATTAGACAAGTTAATACGAAATGCATACAAAAGAGCTCTCGGCATCCCACCTAATTCCTCAACGGAGAAACTGCTTAGTATGGGAGTCCACAATACCTGTTCGGAGATCACCAGGGCAGTAAGAGAAGCGCAAATTTGGAGGCTTAGCTCCCCAATAGCAGGCAGGTAGATGAGATCCTCAATTACCTAGGGGAGAGCGAGAGGAAACCCCCGTATACTGCAGAGCTAATCTCCTTAGACATACGGAAGCATCTCAAAATTGCCAATATACCTAAGAATATGCACCCGGAGCATGATAAAGAAAGGAGAAGACATAGAGCTCGAACAATAATGAGCAATCTAGCCCCGGGACCCGCCGGGTAACATAGCCTTCTGCGACGCAGCCTGTGGGTCCGATAGCGCCTCCGTCATTGCCGCCGTTGATGGGAATGGGGAGAAAGTGACTGTAGCATCGATTAACACTGGGAATGCGTTAGTGGCAGAGGAGGCTGCTATTGCCCTAGCGTGCGTCAGTACCAAAGCGAAGATCATCTTGTCTGACAGTAAGGCAGCTGTTCACAACTTTTGTAAGGGGGTGGTCTCCATTCAAGCCACCAAACTACTAAGAAGATACCCCTCAAGCAGAGAGGTCTCCCTCATATGGGTTCCTGCTCATGAGACATTCCGGGGACTGAGGCTGCTCACAGCTTTGCTCAATAATTATACATCCGAGCTTCCCTGGAAGTGCCCCTGAGTGGGAATGAAGACCCTCTCATAACATATAAAGAAATAACCGAAACACCTACACTGGATAGGAGAACAATCTCACTTCCGGATAGGTGACTCACTCCAAAGGAATGCAGGGCCTGGAGGAGGCTTCAGGTTAACAGATTCTTTCCGTACTCTGTACTACACGATGAAGACACTGAGGAGCCTGAGCTCTGCAGTAGCTGCCACAGAATGACATCGCAAAATCACTTCATTTGGGAGTGTCAGGATCCTCCTGGGGCTAAATCACAAAGCATCCCAGATCTTGCCACCTGGGAAGAGCTGATCCGGAGCCACGACCCGGATCAGCAAAGACTCATCATCCGTCAGGCGGAAACAGCTTGCTACAAGACTCCGCGGTCTCCGGTGCTGAGAGCCGGCTGGGAGGCACCCCCTCCTAATTGCTGCGCCCGACCGTGAGGCCCCATGATGACTGGAATAAAGTTCATTCATTCATTCAAATTTAGCGCAGTTTTGGCCAAACTAAGCTTTCTGTGATCATTGACAAAGCAGTTTCTGAGGAGTCTTCAAACCTCCCGCAAAAAAAAAAACCTTCCTTTGCCTAATCTTCACGGTCCTCCAACGCTCCAGCATTTGGCATCCTTTACTTGCAGCCTATATAGATTTGAATCATTGAATATCGCGGAATTCTCAAAATGTAGTGCAGTTGCCCTTTTCAAACCAGCCCGCAGTCGATTGAAAAAGTCATGACCTTTCAAACTAGAAAACTGACAGATCTAGAAAACCATAGTCGCACTCAAATCTTGTCATCTATGGGGTTGCTGAAAGCCCTGATGAGACGGAACAGACATTAGGAGAAAAGCTAGATAAAGAAGTCTTCAATAATAAACAATGTAGAGATCAAGTCTACTGCGCATGTCTTCGATCCTCATGCAGCATATGTCTTGCACACACGTGCACACGCCGCGCACGCACACACCGCGCACGGTTGCAGAGAAGGGCTCTGCACACTCTCACATCCCGCCACAAACGGATGTGCACTCACATCATGCACTGTTGCTGGAAAGGCTGAAAGTACACAGACACGTCCTGGCACAAACGCATATGCATATGTCTGGTTTGCACTGTACACCATGTAGGCGCGCACAGCACAGCACACGCAACTGTTACCGAAGGGAATCGGCCTATTCCACAGAGAAACGTGAGAACAGCCTTCATTGCACCCCAGCCGTCAGTTAGGTTCGCCCTGGCGCCTACGGTAGTTTCCTCGGAGAGAGGGCGTCCGTCCAACTGTCTGAGAGTATTTTCCAAGGCCCTCCTCGCATGGGTGTAGTGAGGGCGCTCGCAAATATTATGATAGATTGTCTCTGGATGGCTGCAATTCCAGCAATTCGGGCTTGCTTCAACTCCAACCTTGTCTAGGTAGCTTAGTGTACGCTACACCAAGCCGCAACCGATGGAGCAGAGTTCCTTGACGTAGCATAACATTTGATGGTAGGTGAAGTCGCCAGCCGGAGTCAAGCCGAGAGATGCGGTCCTGCAGTAGGCTCACATCGTTCCAGTGAAGTTACATGCTAGCCTGCACTGAATGAGCCTGTAAGGCTGCTGCATCCCTTCTTAAGAACGAGACTTGGACGGAAGCCCGATCAGCATGAGCCAGCTTAGCTTCCGCATCAACGCTCTCATTTCCCGCTACGCCGCAATTGCTGGATATCCACTGAAGCCTGATGGTGTGGCCACGTACGCTGGAACGCCTCAGCTAGCAAAAGTGCAATTCGTCCGATTAGCTGCTCACATGTGCGTGGCTTCATGTATGTTTTTTTTATGATCTGCAATGCGAGTTTTGAGTCACAGAATACAGTCCAGTGGTTTGCGGTCTGCTGACCAATGCAGCGGATGGCCTCTCGTATGCCTGTCAATTCGGTTGCCGTGGATGACGTTCTATGCATGAGCCTGAAGTGATGGCTGAAGGCGCTGCCAGGCACAATAACCGCTGATGCTGAAGAGGTGTTCGTCACTGATCCGTTGACAAAAACATGTTCTGCATGAGTCAAGATATGTGGAGGAAATATATGATAACGCCAATTGCTTCAGTCCCATTGTCGCGATGTGGGACTTTCCTGGTATTCCTGGGATAGTGACACGCACGTTGGGACTTGGAATAATCCGTAATGGTAGCTCCTCAATCTTATTGGGCATGTAGTTTGTAGGCATCAAATTGCGCTGCGTCCTGATGGTTTCGAATAGGCTGCGTCTGGGCGCGCACCACTAATATTGGCCAGGGGGTGGTGGTGATGCCTGGTCAGGTGCCGCAAATGCGCCCGTACTGGCTCCACATAAAATGTGCCCCAAGTAGAAGCCTTGCATGGTAATCCCAACTTCAAGCACGCCCTTAAAGCACGAGCTTGAGCGCTTTCCAGTGTTCGCAAGGCAGTCAGTCTTATCCCCGAAAGAACAGGTGCACTGTATCTCAGATAACCGGCCACCAGCGCCTGGTACAAGCGAAGCAAAGATCGCTCAGACGGACCCCAAGATTTGCCAGCTATAAACCCTATAATGCTTTTAAAACTGTTCGTTTCTTTTTTTCTGGGCAAAGAGACGTGCTTTGTCTGCAGGACAGGTCGCGCTCTATAGTGACACCTAAGAATTTATAGTACGTGTCACGTATGGAATGGCTCGACCGTCAATTGTGAAAGAGTACAGCGCCATCAACTTTCGTGTAAAAGCTAGCATGACGGTTTTAGTTGGCGATAGCTCAAGCCCCTGACGACGCAAGTACGCAGACACATGGACACTGAACGTTACAATCTCGCTTGCACTTTGGGATGCGTGACACTTGATGCCCATATGCAGATATTGTCTGCGTACGCGGATACCGAAACTGTGTTTGGTAGTTGTTTGAATAGGTCGATTAAAATGCGATGAAATAATGTTGGACTTAGCACTGCTCCTTCAGGGACACTGCGCGTGACAAGATGATCTGTCGTGCCACCTTCATCAGTCACATGGTAGACTGCGCTGTTCCTCAGATAACTTGCAATCCATTGATGTAAGCACCCGCCAATTCCGCATAACTCGGGGGCGTCTAAGATTGTGTCGTGCTGAACATTGTCAAATTGCGCCCTTGATATCAAAAAAAGAGAGCAGTGATCAGCCTGTGGCGATGTCGCTCGTGTTCTACCGTCGACACTGCAGATCAATTTACATTGTCGATGGCTGAGCGGCTTTCGCGAAATCCAGCCATTTCGTCTTGGTATATAGGCTGCATTTTTCCAGAAACCATTCGAGACGGGTTGATATCATGCGTTCCACTGTTTTGCCAACGCATCTTGCGAGAGCTACACGTCTCTAGGATGTCATTTCACGAGGCGATTTTCCTGGTTTCAGTAGAGATACAATGCGGCTTCTTCTTCATTGATGTGGAACACTGGCAGTGACCAAAGCGCGGTTAAACCAGTTTAAAGGGGCTTCTTCTGCGTTGAACCCCAGGTGACGAAGCGCATTGTACGTAATTGCATCGGGTCCTGCATGGGGAAGAAGAACGTTTACAAGCAGAAAGCGCTGCTTTGGGTTCGTGCGGTGTGAATGGAAGGTCGAGGCGATGATCCACGGTAGGAGGACCCCGCCGATGCTGTGGGACCACAGAAGTGCATCCAGCAATTCGCACGCAGAAATCCTCCGCAACTTCAAGAGCTTTCCGGCGCTGGAAAAGTGCCAGTGCACGGAAAGGGTGCTGCTGCTGGGGAAGGGACGGCAATGCTCGGATGACACGCCAAATTCTTGAGAGTGGTTTTCGGGGATCAAGCGTACGTGCTGCAAAATGACCGCCACCGCTGTCTACCGAGTTTTTCCAAATAGCGCTGGACTTGCCTTTGTTCACGCCGAGAAGCCCGGAGACCCGAGACATCTTTCGTCCTACGGTATTTTCTTTCCGCACGTCGCCGAATCGCACGTAGCTGTGCATAGAGCACATATATTGGTGTAATGGGATTTGGCGCCAAGTTTCTACGCGATTACTCTTGCGTAGCCGTAATCACGCATTGTTCCACATCTACTGGGGTAGTGAGGCACTCACAGCTCGCTTCTAAAACGCTTCGGAAAGAATTCCAGTCAGTGCAGCGAGCCATATGTCACGTGGAAGACGGTCAAGCCAGCGAAGCTGTACACATGTTGGTTTGTGGTCACTGCCGTAAGTTTCGACATCAGCACACCAAGTCGTGGATAATGATAGACGCCTTGATACCAATGCCAGGTCCAGACAGCTGCTGTAGGCAGTTCCGCGGAAAAAGGTCGGCGACCCGTCATTGAGAACAACAATTTGTCCAAGAATGTGGCAATATTCGCGTTCGTCACCGCTCTTCCCAAGCAATGTTGATGATGCGCATTGAAATCTCCGACCATAATATGGGGCTGTGATTTGCTGTCCAGAAGTGAATGTAGTCGTGTTGCGTCAAATGTACTCCTAGGTGGGATGTAGCCACCGATAATGGAGGTTGTGTGCCCATTCAGGTTCACAGTTACAGTAACATACTCGTTGCTGCTGCCTCCAGGAACTGGATGTTGAACGTAAGCCAGGTCGCGGCGAATATATACTAGAACTTTGCTTGGATGTCCAACCGCTTGGATATAAATTGCTCACATCCAGACAGGCGAAAAGGAAAGGCGGTATTTGGCTCAGATATCAGAAGCACTGGAAACCGGACCGGTAGTGAAATATTCTCTGCATGAGGTCCGCAAGGTGGCTTCGCAGGCTTCGTGCATTCCAATGAAATTTTGCAGGCGAAAGTAGAGCCATGATTGCTGTCTTCTATTAAACAGTTGCAAGAACCGGCGCTGCTGCGTCTAAAATTTGGACAGCTGCACTGGCAACGGGCGTGTCCACACCAGCAATGATTACTCGGAGGTTGTTTATTAGTTGCTTAAGCATAACCCGGATTTGGGCATCTGTGGTAGACACAACCGGCGGACGGATTGGCGGACGCCCTCAGAGATTACATTGTGCGTTGGTTGAGGTGGCCATGCTGCAGAATCCTCCTGAGGGGTCGGAATATTTGGCACTTGTGCAGCTGGAGCCGATGGCTTCTGCATAGAAGAGTGGCCCTGTTCCTGTTGATGCGTTGTCGCTTCATTTGCTGTATGAGAGCTTTTCTACCGGTTCCGTGTACGCCTTCGCGAGCGGTAAGTGAACCGAATTTTCTGCTTTTCGGCGAGGAGAGAGATCTTTGACCATTTTCTTTAGAATCTTCATCTCTGTCTTTACTTTCGGACACTCCCTTGAGGTTGCCTCATGAGGTCCCTTGCAGTTTGCACATTTGGGCACTTCAACTGTGCATGCAGGTCCGTTGTACTCTCCACCACAACGCAGGCAGGTTTTCTTGCTCGTGCATGCAGCGCTCATGAGTCCCAGCTTCTGACAGTTTCGGCACTGCAGTAGGCGGGGTACATAAGAGCGCACTGGATGCCTCACAAATTCCACCTTCACGTGTGATGGCAAACTGGTGCCTTCAAACACTAGTTTCAAACACTTGGATTGCCAAAACCGGTGAATGTCAGTGATTATAACTGAACAAGATAATAGGTTCATCAAGTTCATGTCTTTTATCTCGATGTCTACACCAGAAATCACTCCCGCTGTAGCGTGCAAAGAACGAGCAAACACGCATGTTGGCAATCTTGACAGAGCCGTCATCTTGTCCGGTTGGAGACGCCAATAGATAGGATATTCCTTCCCGCATCAGTGCGCACTTCCTTGACTTGGCCCGGAACCAGCCGTTCTAGGAAAAGAGTGAGAGTCTGCCTGTCGATGGAATTGACATTATCCTTATCACCGACACGCATTTATGAAATCGTGTGAATGAGCGGTTGCGCCCTCACACTGGCCTCATTAACTCACTTGGTGTTCGAACTAGACGGGTTATAGGCCGCTTCGTACACTCTGCCCACACTCTCTCGAGGTCTAGCGGAGCTTCCTTTTCAGGCGCAGGCTCACGATCACAGTGTAGCCAGCATTGAATTCCGTGTCATCTGTGTCGGAGAAACTAGATGACCCCGGTAGGCACACAGGACACAACGATGAAAAATGAGACGAAATAAATTGTACTTTGGGTACGTTTGAAAGCAAACGAAATTTCCACACAGAAATTTTCTGATTCTGGCGTGCGCTTTGCGGACCATCTGTATATATGCACTGCACAGCATTTTTTTTCTTTTTCAGCATCGCTGAATGTGGCACAACGTTCGCGAAGCTTACTCTATTGCCACGTTTTGTGATACTTGAACTGCGCCAAATATAATTTTACGTGCTGTTCGCACGCCTGATTCTGATAGTGTATGTAACGAGTGCGGAAAGTCTAGTATTTTTTTTTCTTGGCAGCCGTCTCCAGACTCATACATTCCAGAACCCAGTTATGTGTAGTCTTGATTATCCGTCACAATATTCAAATGTGTGCAAGCTATGTCACCACAACGCGGATCTCAACAATATATATTGGAAATGCCCTTTTTCCCCCCTGGAGGGAAAAAAAATGTCGCTTGACCAATGGGAGGTTCTTCTATTCAGCACCGATCTGATGATTCAGACAAAGGTCGTACAACTGGCCGAAGACGCCGCCACAAGCCAGGACATTCTGGCTGTCGTTTAGGCGAGGGGCAGAAAGCCTCTCAAAGTGTTGGAAATAAAAGTTTTACTATCCATATGCAGCCAAAATTGTGCGTTGCGGACTATACACTGCGTGCGGACTGTATACCGGATATTACCGTAAGGCGATAAAAATGCAACGAGTTCCAATCCAGTAGTGCACGAGTTGTCGCCGAATTTCGCGTTACACTGCGCGACCTGGATGCTATTTGACCACGAAAGTCCTCGCAGTCGCCGACGGCAACAGATGGCACAGATCCTTGACAGTAACCTCGACTCGCAGACAATCAGTCGTAACTACACCAGCGGTAGCCCCATCGAGAAGGCTTCCCAAATATTCCGTCATGGGGGTACCAGCTGAGAGCCACTTACCATGACATGGGCTCTACACACCGGGAATCAAATCACGAACGCCACAGCTCGCGGTCATAAAACCAAGCGGTAGTCGACAAAGTGGGAACTTATCCTGTAATGCAAACGTACTACGGAGACATGCTTGAGCCCCCTAGGGACATCAGGAAGCGCTTTCCTACCTGCCATGCAAAACTTCGAAGGATCACTTAAGCTCCGCCCTAAGGGTATAACGCGGTAGCGCAATCGGTTAATTACCATATATGCAAACGGTCGTTCTCTACTTTGCATCCAAAAATACCTGGGCATTCAATACCTGGGCAATCAAGAGCTTGCGATTTTTCACTCACAACACCGAAAACACGAACATCGGCACTGTATTTTCGGGTGAACGGGGCCTTTACCGCTATCGCGTTAAGAGCTGGTGATGCTGACGCTAAACTGCTATAGAGACAAAGAGCTGTCTACCCCAGGCCCTCGCCGGAAATATCGCTCCCGCCTCCAACCATAGGGCTTTCAGATCACGAAAGCTCGCGTGGCTTCCAAAGCACCTACCCTCCGTTTCTGTGGACACCACGCTAAGGGATTCTGAATCAATAGCGCAGAATTCAACACGGGCAATGTTCGTTGAGTATTAAGGGTTGAGGGCTCCTCACAGTGGCGAATCGCCAAAACCTTTGACGACGAACCTTTCTGCGCTGCGTCCCGGGTTAGGGCTATGCCGTTCACAGAAGGACGAGATGGTTCGATCACTACAGGTTCAGCAGCCCCGAGGAGCTCGACTATCGCTGAATAATGAATTAGTGAAGCAGCCTCAAATGCTACTTGATGTCCTGTCGGCGTCTTCTCAACGTGTTTTCCTTCCCTCAAGTAGAAGAGCCTCTCAAGGAAAGTGATTCGATCGTCCTAGTATTGACGAAGATCCCGTCACTGAAATTTTTGTTAAAAATCGTAAAAATATGAGACAAAAGATGATGGCTAGATAATACGCCAAAAAAACTTAGTAAAATAACACTGAGAATAATAAGCAAAATGTATTCTCCGTAGCGATGTTCTAAAAACCGGCTCGTCTCATATCAGTTTCGACAGCACAGAGAATTTTCCACATCATCAGACAGGAGGTATCCGAGACCAATAATAGCTCATCAAAACTTGTTTTCCTTAAGATCACCTTGCGTTCGCTCTAAAAGTGGTTCGATGAGAAGATTTTAACAGATTTTAGAGTTTCGTCAAAATGCCGAAAACGCCGGTCACACGGCTATTTACAGATGTGCGCACATTGCAATACAGTAAGGTTTAGCTGCTTTGCGTGACCATCCTTGTGACGCAGTCCGGGCCTACGACATACTGAAGTGCACAAGCACCTGGCTCAAAAAAAAGGATCCATGACAAACAAACACTTTATTGTAAAGCGAAAGAAAAAAGCAGTGCACACAAAAAACTAGGCCTCTGCCTGGGTCTACTCGAATTCCCCCTCGTCCTCAGCTGTCGCCTCCTGGTACTGTTGGTATTCTGACACCAGTTCGTTCAAGTCGGACTCTGCCTCGGTGAACTCCAACTCGTCCATGCCCTCTCCGGTGTACCAGTGCAGAAAGGCCTTGCGGCGGAACATAGCTGCAAAAAAAATAATATATCAAGCAGGCGGGGTCGCACTCCTAGAACTGTCCCCGAAAATGCGCTGTTCCAGAAAATCGACAGCAATGGGCAGCTACAATGAAAGCATGTGCTTTTAAGAAGCACTTTCAACACGATGGTCACCTGTAAACTGCTCGGAGATCCGCTTGAAAAGCTCTTGAATGGCTGTGCTGTTCGCAATGAAAGTAGCAGACATCTTCAGACCTCGAGGCGGTATGTCACAGACAGCTGTCTTTACGTTGTTCGGGATCCATTCAACGAAGTAACTCGAGTCCTTGCTCTGGATGTTGAGCATCTGGTCATCAACTTCCCGCATGCTCATTCGGCCTCTGAAGACTGCAGCAACTGTCAGGTAACGACCGTGGCGGGGGTCGCAAGCAGCCATCATGTTTTTGGCATCGAACATCTGTTGCGTCAGCTCCGGCACAGTCAGAGCCCGGTACTCCTGGCAGCCGCGGGACGTGAGTGGAGCAAAGCCAGTCAGGAAGAAGTGGAGGCGAGGGAAGGGCACCATGTTAACGGCCAGCTTGCGAAGATCAGCATTCAGCTGCCCAGGAAATCTGTGAGGAATGGGACGGTGCTTGATTAGAAGCCCGCTTAATTCACAAGGGGAGAGAGAATTTACAGAGGTATGTCGGGCGCTCTTGTTTGGGAGCAGTCAGAACAAGATTGTGGTAAGATTATGGAGCAGCTACAACGGTCAGTGGAGGCATCTTGTAGAATGTCGCGATTGTTGCCGCTGTTCATTCAAAGCTTTTGAATATCGGGTCATCAGATTTGAAATTCAGTTCTCTTCACGCCAGTGCAGACAACGAAGCCCAATGAAAGAACGAACTCATGGAAATTTCAGACGTTACATAGTTTACACTTTGCCAGACTGTTCTAGAGAACAGTAAAACTGCATGCCTGTTATTTGCCTCAAATTACAACGGCGGAGAAACAAAGCAGCTCCAGTAAGATAACATGATTTCTTCTGTTGCTGGTTTCGATTCATTGGCAAAATCACAAAAAATAAAAATGGATTCTTCACGTGGTCACTGCTTCGTATCCAGCTTCAAAGGTTATACAAATTACTACATTAGGAGAACATCGATGGCTATTAACTTCACCGGTCTGCCGGTTGTCGTGGCACTTTAAAATTATGTGATCGTTCTCCAGGCCCTAAAACACAATCCCCCAACAATGGCAACCAGTATTCATTCCATACTGACTGCTCAGCAGGCTAATGTGGTACTCTGCTCCCAACGTCCTCAGGAAGTGCCACTATTTATCGAAGAAAAACTTCCATACCAAAACGTGGGAATTTGTATTCCATTTTCCCGAAGAGAAAACGGGTATAACTGATTTCACTGTACGTGAGGCTTTATATGGAGGCCCTGTACGCTAGGATTAACGAGCTGAACGAGATAAATGTGCGCTTTATAAAGGAGAAACAGTTCAAAAAGCATTCTCCAGTGACACACAGCTAAATTATTTTGAAGAGATTGGAGATGTTTGCTTTTTGAACAGAGTAGTTTTTCATCATTTACAGCGCGAGGCCTTAATTTACCTTTTCGCCTCATGAGTTTTCTGAGGTAGAGTGGTTAAACACGGCCATTTTATTCCCAATGTGTGCAATCGCATGCCGTAGATTAGGCGCCGCTCCATTAATCCCGACGACAGCCGCCTTCTCGTTATTGCTGCCGCTGCCGAATTCACTTTCCTTGAAGTGATTTTCAAAGCTTCCTTGAGCAGCTGCTTGGCTGGCTATAGCAGGTGCGGTGTTTGTTAGTTTTTATGCGGACGGTGAGGGTGCTTTTATTTGCTTTCTTGCTCGTCATTGTATTTTCTGAAAATATTGCCACCACATGCACTTTATACATGGAGATTAGCTGTAGTGTATTACTCTAAATATTTTGTAAAAGACCTTGGCGACCGCAGTCTTTGCAGTGCATGTTCCATAATGAACCGATCACTGCCGTCGGAACTAGCAATTCGGCGGATGGTGTCGACCTCTTTGGGCTCTTTATGAACATGCATGAGGCGCTTAAGTGACCCCTTGAACGAAGCTGCGAAATACATACCTCAGGCATGTGGTCACACCCGACATCGTTGCAGAAACCAAGTGGTTAAGGTCTCCGTAGGTGGGAGTCGTGAGCTTCAGCGTCCGGAAGCAGATGTCGTAGAGTGCTTCGTTGTCGATGCAGAAGGTCTCGTCGGTGTTCTCCACAAGCTGATGCAACGACAAAGTAGCATTGTAGGGCTCGACGACAGTGTCCGAAACCTAGAGGTAGCCGCAGGAAGAGAATGAGAACTTTGTGCATAACGACTAATCAAATTTCAAGGAAGACGCCTTATAAAGCAAGGCCGAAATGTCATGTTTGATTTGTTTCAAAGATGATGAAATTGGGTCCTGCAGATAATGTCACACACCTTTGGAGAGGGCACTATACTGTAGGTGTTCATGATGCGATCGGGGTACTCTTCACGGATCTTCGAGATGAGCAGTGTGCCCATGCCAGATCCAGTACCACCGCCCAGGGAGTGGGTCAGCTGGAATCCCTGCATGCAGTCGCAGGATTCCGCCTCCTTGCGCACAATGTCGAGCACCGAGTCCACCAGTTCAGCACCCTCGGTGTAGTGGCCCTTGGCCCAGTTGTTGCCAGCACCACTCTGACCTGAAGGGGCAGGTCGTGAAAGGCGTATACTTGCACAAACTGTATCCTGAAGAAAATCAGTACTGGAATATGCAATAAAGGAAAGCCACTATCCAAACACACTTCACACAGCAGCCCGAAAGGCAACAAAAATTGACTTAAGTGGCCTGATGGCCGTAGCCAATAGGGGGATAAACACCGCATTTCATACGTAAAGTTAAGTTTGGATAATATTAGGATGCTGTTACGTGTGAATTAATTTAATTAGTTTTCAGGCATGTAAATACTATAACAAGTGATGGCTATGTTTCACTCGGCCTTCAGAACTCAATCTCGGCACTAAGTCACTCTGGTAAAAGAGCTATGTGGCAGACAAGACGAGGACAGAAGGAGGCTCTCTGCAGGACCCATCTTTTATCGCTGCCCTAATTTTTTTTGCACTCTGCCAGATTTCTTCCGCTGAGGACTACATCCAGTCATTAATTAATATGTCACATACCCGTTTTGCTGGAGTGATGTGGGGCGTTGTGTTCTGCGGTGTACCAACTGCGGATAGAATCTTAATTTGGAAAAAGCACATATATTGCCACTCTCGTACTTACGCCCGTTTCGCTGCACATTAAAGTCGTGTTGAACCTTCAAGCTTACGCGTGAGTCTTGGGGACCCTTCTAACGGAACTTATAAAAATGACTGCATATTCAACTCAAAGGCACTTGATTTCGTGGCTGCATGAAACTGACTGGCACTTGGACTGGATTGAACTCAACAAGGGTACGCAGTGCGTACAGAGATATGGGCACAAATTTTAGCCAGTTCTGCGCATTAAAGTTTAGTCTATATCGTGCGCTCTTGTGAGTGTGCTGATTTAGTGTGCTTTAAGATGGAATGGTGCAAAATTAAATATGTTGCTCAGGAAATGACGAGCAACTTCTTACCGAACACGAAGTTGTCCGGCCGGAATAGTTGTCCGAAGGGTCCCGAGCGGACGGCCTCCATGGTTCCCGGCTCCAGGTCAACCAGGATGGCCCGAGGCACGTATTTATCTCCTCAAACAAAAAATAAATATCACTTAGGTGCAACAAAAGTACGTTTGTGTGGTTACAAGCCATGCGTGCATCACAAAGAAATAAGCAAAAGAAGCAAAGAAAAGAGATACTGCTAACAATAAAGATGTGACAGCTGATAAAAGCAGCACAATAATAGCCCTATACCCCCTCCCCCCCCCCCCCCCCGTCGAATCCTTAAACAGTAGCTTCAACAATATTTATTAAATTTGGTTGGAGTAGCAAAACCACTTACAATGTGATTAGGATAATTTAAATGCATTAAAATATAGTTACTGCAATTAACGTTGCTTTAAGCCATTCTGTTCTCTATTACTAAACGTTTAATGCGGTACATAGTATTATAATTGGTAAGGCGCTACTGGGTTATCAGAGGGGCAGTAATGCAGGCGTACGGACTACTTTGGTCCACTTGGGGCTGTTTCACGTGCAATAACATCACCGAGCACATGTCTTAACATTTAGCCTACATCGAAATGCGGCCGCTGCCTCAAGATCCGATCCCACGATGACGCTAAAGCCGAACGCCATAGCCACTGAAGCACAACAACGTTACTGTTGGCAAACATGGCGTTAAAACTTTTATCCCACCCACGACAACACGGGGAAACTTTGTCGAGGTGAGACTAACGGTATGTCATCGTCAAACCTGACCAGGTTATGATTCATGACTCCGTCAGCGGAATTGTGAACAATCCTGATTTGTGAGAAAAAAAAATCGTTTTTGATGAAGAACGTTCGAAGTGAACCTAGATGTGCTGAAAAAATGTGGCCTGAACAACTGCACTGGCATAACATGCCGCAAGCAGAAGAGGCCATGACGCGTTCAGTGCGACTAATCAAAATCATCCGCGATCGGTTTTACGGTGTAAAACTCGCCAGGGCGTGCCGCTCAAGATGCTCCGCTGAGAGGCCAGGGGTCAGTTTAACAGCGTTAAAGAGCAAAGCGCGCTCTACGGTACGAGAAAGTTCCAAAGTGAAATTATCAACCGAAATACAGGAAGGCGTGTACCGGGGGCCTCGTTGTAGTAGACATTGATGCGCTCCAACTGGAGGTCGGAATCACCATAGTAGGCTCCGCTTGGATCGATGCCGTGCTCATCGGAAATGACCTCCCAAAACTGCAAACGTGTAAAGACATCGGTACTCATCATGGTGTCACAGTGAGCAGCGACCACTATCAAAGCACATTTAGAGGCATGAATTCGCTTCTAACACGAAATAACTCCAAAGACCTCAAACATCATAGCTGAAACCGGTTCAGGTGGCATTCTGGGGCTCATAATCATCAGCGTTCCTGATGGCGAAAAACTGGCAGAGCCTAAAGCACTTCAGTCCATTGAATAGCGTCAGGCGCAAAACCTAGACGATACGGGAAAAAATCCCATTAAAGTATCCCCGGCCTCCGCGTGATCCCTTTTGAGGCAGTCAGTGGGCCTAAGACTGCTACATGTCTCCTCTCCGCCAAGAACGACGATAAAGGCTCAGGTAGGTGACATAAACCAACAAGACACTCAAATAGCGAGCGGCAAGTAAAATGTCAACTCGAAAACAAAGGTCAAGATCCAGAGATTACACTTGCGCCGGGGCGCAACGTGCTACGCACAGAAGGCACGACTAAGTACAAAAGCAGTGTGGCTACTACCGGCCATGACTTTTTTACAAGTTAAGTACTTAAACCCGTAGCCTGAAACTACATCCTAGAGCACGGTGTTAAGGCCGCAACGCAATCGCTAGCGTAAAACGCTTCGGAACAGGCACTGAGGTCGTAAGAAAGTCGCGACAGCTCCAGCCACGAAATATCCCGAGGCGAAAGAGGCGGCTTACCTTCGCTCCAATCTGGTTTCCGCATTGGCCTGTCTGGATGTAGACTATCTCGCGCATGATGGATGCCACTCCGCGACTCAGCTGCCAAGGTGCCGACTGCCAGCCTGGGTCAGGGGTCCACGTATCTGTAGCCTTGCGCCGCAACGTCGCTAACTTCTTCTTCAACTGTTTTCCTATGTTTACACGTGGCAACTTGATAGCACCTAAGAAAGCGCTACAGGCTGTTTCTCCCAAGGTAAATGTGCCTTTGAGCCCGTATGTAAGACTTTCAGTTCACGTAATAGATGCCGTGTAGAGCATATGCGCAGTACAATACGAACTTTTTCTCGTTGCGGATATCATCCGGCCAGACGGGGTGCTCACACCTGGCTGCAGGGGCGAACGCGCTGGCACGCGTCATGTCCAGCTTTTACTTTCTTTTCTCAGTGCTCGAGAGGTAGAAAAGAAGAGAAAGAGGCTTACCTGAAAAATAAATATCTGGCCGTCTCTTACTGCAAGGTTTCGCCTTTTGTGCCATTGTGTGAGGTCAACAACAACAACAACAATACTCTGCACTGGGGAACGGGAAGAGGAGAAAAAAGAGGGTCAAGACGGGACATGATGATGATGGGAGGAGGCAGATGGAAAATACAAGGGAGAGAAGAAACTTTATTAGGATCGTATGGCGGGACTTCCCTTAAGCTCGGTGGGTAGTTTGCTCATTTCAGGATTCGACTGGCCTTGGCCGCCCGGCGAACTTGTTGGATGAGTTCCTCCAACAAGTTCTGCCTCCAGGATATACAGGGTAGCTGTTGTTGTTGCCCTTACAAAAGATGGCCCGTACCAGCACTAGAGGATCGGCTAAAAATAGGAAGGCAAAGATATCAGTTGTTGTTGGCCTGATAAAAATCGCGCATACTCACAAGAGGTATTGGCCATGACCAGGCGGTGACTACCACTTTTGTAGATTGCATGTGGCAGAAATGAGACGATATTTCGAATTTGAGCAACTCAGTTTCTCTCAGAGATGGTTGAGGGTGGTAAGAAAAGAAAAACAGCAATAGCAATATAATAAAATGAGAAGACCGAAATAAATGGATAAAAGGTGTAGAACTACAGATCATGATGGCAGTCGTTTAAATAATAATAATTTGTTTTGGGGGAAAGAAAATGGCGCAGTATCTGTCTCATATATCGTTGGACGCCTGAACCGCGCCGCAAGGGAAGGAATAAAGAAGGGAGTGAAAGAATAAAGGAAGAGAGAGGCGCCGTAGTGGAGGGCTCCGGAATAATTTCGACTTCCTGGGGATCTTTAACGTGCACTGACATCGCACAGCACACGGGCGCCTTAGCGTTTTTCCTCCATAAAAACGCAGCCGCCGCGGTCGGGTTCGAACCCGGGAACTCCGGATCAGTAGCCGAGCGCCCACGAGGCTGCGCTGGTCAAACGGTGGCGGCGTCGCGCTTACGACCGCCTTGAGGACCCCGAGCGGTATCGGCGGCGCCTCTTCCCAGCACGCTTGCCAGCGGCGCTGCCACCGGAGGACCTGGTTCGCGATCTGCGACCGGAACGGGAGCGCCCTCTTTTGCCTGCGCTGCTTCGCGACCACTTGTGGCCTCCACCAGGGCGCTTGCCGGCACCTCCGGAGTGCAGAGATTTGCTGCGGGGCGGCGGCTGCGACCACTGCGGCGCGTACTCCTGCCCCTAATAGCCGATGCGGAGCCTAAAGAGGGGCTTGAACGCGTATTACGGGACGCAGCACTTGTCTTACCTTCACTGGTTAACGGCCCAGGCTCGTTGCTGCCTGCGAAGTCTACTGCGTTTTTTGCCAAACGGATCTTGGCTATGGGAACTGCCTTCTTCAATGGCGAGTTGCGTTTTGGACGAGCAGTCATTTCCTCCGTGGCTTTCTTCTTTTCATCGCCCTTGGGTGCCCCATGGGACGTTCCTGGTTCATCAGTCTAGTCGACCTCGACTGGAGCTACCTTGGGCGCTTTGCGTGGTCGAGTTCGCTTGTGCTCGATGGTGTCTAGAGACCATTTTACGGCGACGTGGGGACCCAAGGAAGTCGACACGACCATCCTGCTCGACAAGACTAACTACATCGAGCCGGCAGAATTCCCCCTCGACGAATTCACAGAAGAGGAAGTCCTCCGGAAGCTCCGCAAGTGCGAGAACAGCGCCCCCGGGAACGACCGCATCACCTACCAGCACTGGAAAGCCACCGACCCGGAAGCCAAGTTCCTGACCGCAGTCTTCAACACCTGCATCAAGTTCAAGAGAGTGCTCCCAGAATGGAAGGAGTCTCGGACGATCCTGATACACAAGAAGGGACCGGAGCAAGACATCAGCTACTGGCGCCCCATCGCCCTCGGCTCAACGATCGCAAAGCTGTACGCTGGTTGCCTAGCATCCAGGCTGCAGTGTTGGTTCGGAGAGCACGAGACCCTCTCGCGCTGCCAAAAGGGGTTTCTGCCGCACGACGGCGTGTTCGAACACAATTTCGTGCTGCAGGAGCACCTTGACGCGGCGCGGGCCGGCCGTGGGGAGCTCTGCGTGGCTTTCCTGGACTTCGCCAACGCCTTCGGCTCCATCACCCACAACGCCATCGTCGACGCCCTGCGAGGAGCCGGCGCCGTAGACGACTTCTGCGCCATCGTCGCCGACCTGTACCGCGACAACACCACCCGCATCATGGCAAAGGACGGAGCGACGCAGTCCATCGACATCTCTGCCGGAATTCGCCAGGGGTGCCCCCTCAGCGGACTACTCTTCAACCTCGTCATTGATCCAGTGCTACGAGAAGTTCAAGGAGACGAGCGACAGCACAACATCCTGGCCTAGGCCGACGATCTGACCCCGCTGGCCGACAACCTGGAAGAACTTCAAGTCCGAATTAACAAAGTAGCAGCCCTCTCTTCCAGGTTGGGACTTAAACTCAACCCCGAAAAGACCCTGCACCTCTCCGGCCGGACGCCTGTTGGAACCAGGCCAACAGTCTTCGAGATCAACGGGACAGCCATACCAACTATTAATGACTTTGAATCTCAATCTGATTCCCGCGAAGGGAGAGGCCCTTGAATTTCCTTGGTTGTCCAGTCCGCGGGCCGACAGCACGCCTCTCAATTTCGAGGCGCACGAACGCGTGATGCGCGGGCCTCGGGCGAACGGTCCGTTGTGTGAATCGGCCTTTACGACGCGGTTCGGGTGTCGGCTGATATGTGAGATTACCCGCCGCGGTGGCTCAGTGGTTAGTGCGCTCGACTACTGATCCGGAGTTCCCGGGTTCGAACCCGACCACGGCGGCTGCGTTTTTATGGAGGAAAAACGCTAAAGCGTCCGTGTGCTGTGCGATGTCAGTGCACGTTAAAGATCCCCAGGTGGTCGAAATTATTCCGGAGGCCTCCACTACGGCACCTCTTCTTCCTTTCTTTCATTCCCTCCTTTATCCCTTCCCTTACGGCGCGGTTCAGGTGTCCAACGATATATGAGACAGATACTGCGCCATTTCCTTTCCCCCAAAACCAATTTTCAATATTTTTGGCCCCCGAACCACGCCGTAAGGCAAGGAAAATGAAAATAAAATTGGTTTTAAGGAAAGGAAATGACGCATGTCTCACATATCCCGATCGACGCCCAAACCGCGCCGTAGGTGAAGGTAAAGCACCCTTCAAAGCCAACACCGTATTCACTAGACGCGCCTTTGTTTATTCCAAACCATCGTGGTGACATGACGGTGGGAGTGGCTAGTGAGTGGGTAGTGCGGGAGTGACTAGTGACTAGGGAGCGAGAAATATCATTGGCGAGGCGCGCGTTGTGACTTCATGGGACTCCTCGGCGCACCGCCACGGCGAAATCGCAAGTTCGCGGCCAGTAAAGCTTTCGCTTTAAAATTTGGAGGACGCTTAAGCTTTGCCTATAAGAGCAGGACGCGACTGCGTGTTGCAGCATTGCCAAGGAATCCACGGAACGCCATCGTTTTTCGGTGCGACCGCTTGCCCGGACAATTTAAGGAAACATATCTTGGTGGAAACTCGAACCGCGCTGTAAGGCAAGGGAAATGAAAACAAAATTTTTTAAGGAAAGGAAAAGACGCCTGTCTCATATGTCTCGGTGCACACGCGAACCGGGCCGTATGAGAGGGAGATTGAAATGAATAGTAATAATTGGTTTTCGGTGAAAGGAAATGGCGAAAATGGCGAATGACGCAACGCACGACGTGTTTATCTCGTGGTACCTGACTATATATGTCTTAGTCCTCAAAACTCCCGCCACTTGGGAGAGCCATCTGTCGGGCCAGCATCAAAATGTGTGTGTAAAATCAATATGACGTAGAGCTGGGTTGTTTCGTCTGCAGTTAAAAAGGAACTACGCTGAGACGCAACTAAGTATTGCTGTTCTGTTCTCTGTGTCCCTGTCAATTTATTCTTCCCTTCTTTTTTTAACGGTAGATATAAAATACGAACCCTGTGGCTCTACCTCCCACCGTATCCGTGGCCTCGTGGTAGAGCATCCGCCTCGGCTTCGGGAGGTGTGGTGGGTTCGATTCCCACTGCCGCCGGTTACCCTCCGGTCATGCTCTAATGGGTACAAGCCATTCCCTGGCCTTGTGCCCGGCTTTCTGGGGTGCATGGCATGAGAAAAGAGCCCGCGCCTTCAAATCCCAACACTATGTGAGCCCTGAAGGGGAGGCCAGTCATCGTGGGGCTGGAGGACTGGTGTTCGCTCACAACCAATCCCACCCCATCATTTGCTTGACTGATGTGTTGGTTGGGTGGCACATCAAGGGGCTCCTTCTTTTGGTTCTTGTCATGGCTTTAGGCCCGTTCATGGTTTATGGCGATTTAACGTCCCAAAGCGACTTAGGCAGTGAGGGACGCCGTAGTGAAGGTTGACGGGACTCTGGGGGGCATGATGAATCGTTTGCAACATGCCGAGCGTCGCTAGAGTCGTTTCCATGAGGGGCAGGGTGGGGTCAAGGTCTGCAGTACACCCTACACCCCTTCAATCGGCACAAGGGGTGGCGCAAATTTTATTGTCGCCTATCCTCCCGTCCCCTACCCTCCCCTATGTCCCCTATCCTTACATGGCCGCCGGAACGGTTTTTGGGTAAGAAACTAGGTGCAGCGCTGGAGAGTTCTACAGTCTGGGAAATGCCGCGAGTCTCCTTGCCGGTTCTCCGAAGCGGCTGCTGCACAGCGCGGGATGAAACGCAGCCATTCCAAGGCTTCTGTGGCCATTTTTTTAGTATCGCCTTTACCGCCGCGGCTATAGTTTTAGTTTTGTTTCAGCTGGCCATGCCGCAGCGTCCCTTAAGCACACGTGTAAACAGTAGCGCCATCTAGTTACAAGACGTCAAAGCACATCAACGCTCGGTGGAGAGAGAGAGAGAAACTTTATTGGCGCCAAAAATTGGTCGATTCAGCGGGACCCGGGTGTCTTCATGTTGAAGTTCCGAGTCTTCCAGGGGTAGTGCCCTTATTCCAGGGCCCCACTGAGTCTTGCTACCTCATACGCATGCTGGACCAGTCCTTTTTGGACCGCCAGTACGCTGCTGGTGAGCAGGCACTGTTCCGCATTGGGCTCTTTTAGTTTATGGAATGAATAATTGTTTTTACACTTCCATGTAATATGGTGTAAAGTGGGGGTGGCTCCACACCACTTGCATGTGTCCGCGTACTGGTTCGGAAACATTTTGTGAAGTATGTGTAAGTTATGAAAGCTTCCTGTTTGCAGTCTACACCAGCCGACTGCCTCATATTGCGTTAATAGCTGGTGTGGTGGAGGATACGCTATCCTTTGTAGTGATTTAGGATTTCCGCGTACGGTGGTTCCACCGTTGTGGTGGGCTCAGGGTCAATTGATGTATCTGCTCGGTTGGCAAGCTCGCGAGCTAGATCGTCGGCCCTCTGATTCCCAGTCACCCCGGTGTGCCCCGGCACCCAGAAAATTTTGTGCTGAATTTCTTTGTTCAGGGGTCCCGCCTGGAGGATGATGCGTAGCACTCCCTTGCTGATCCTACCATTAGTGTAGTGCCTGCATGCTTCTTTGGAGTCAGTGATTATTGTGAGCGATTTATTTCTGCGGTATCCTTCAGCTACTGCTAGCGCAACAGCAGCTTCTTCCCCCTCGGATACTCTGCAGCCGCTCTGTGATATACAGGTGACTAGGTCCCCTCGATGGTTCACCACCACCGATACTACTCTGTGTTCCTTCGTGTTTCTGTTCCATCGATGCAAAGCCGCATCTGTGTATATTACATTTTTTTTCAGCTAAGTGCTTTTCTACATACTCTGCTCTCGCAGCCCTTCTCCCTGCGTGCAGATTAGGGTCCATGTTGCGAGGGATTGGGCACACCCTGAGTGAGGAGCGCTCGGCCGGTGGTTGGCTGCTGGAGCCTGTACATTTGGGCCCCCATTTGAGCTTCCTTTAGCTCGTCAAACGAGTTGTGGACTCCCAACTTGAGGAGCTTCTCGTTTGACGTATTTCTTGGTAGATTTAGGGCCGTCTTGAAAGCCTTCCTGAATTAAAGTGTCTGCTCGTTCATTTTCGTGCTGTGTCATCTTGTGGTAGGGGAGTGAGTATGTTATGCGGCTGACCACCAGGCTCTTGACTAACTTGATCGTGTCACTCTCCTTCATGCCAAATCTTCTCTGTGATACTCTGGTGATCATTCTGCTGACCTGTTGCATTGATTGTTGGAGAAGGCTTAGGGTGTGGCTGCACTTCCCGCTGCTTTGGATCCACATTCCCAACACTCTGACCATGTTGCGTTCCGGGAGAACCTCACCTTCAATTTTTATGTTGTATATTTCTTTGGATGGTCTCTTGCCCACTCGTAGAATTTCCGACTTCTCGGTGCAGCATGCCAGGCCTCTCCCTCTGACGTAGTTCTCCACGCATGTGGCTGCCTGCTGCAGGAGATCTTGTTTTTGCCCTGGGGAGCCCTGACTGACCCAGATCGTTATATCATCGGCGTACATAGCGTGCTGTATCCCCTCTATCTGACTCAGCTATATGCCTAGCCCAATCATGGCTATGTTGAAGAGGACTGGGGAGATCACTGAACCTTGCGGGTGGAAGAAAATTTCATCCCTGATTACTGATATCTAGGGTGAGTGCATCAGGAGCCTTTTTTTGTTCCAAGAAGAAAAACTATGCAAACCAAAGACAATGTAAGAATTGACTAAAAGCTAGAAAACTGCTTCGCCTGGTGTCGTTGCTACGAGGAAAACACACTGCATATAGTTAGGCCTAGGGGGTTGAAAATCACCAAATTGTCTGAAAAACAGCGGCTAGTTGTCGCTTATGTATATACCGCTGCGTGTGGGGAAGAGTAGGCGAAATAAAAGCGAACCGCTACCATTTGAGCGAGTTATTGCGTCGGAGAATCCAGCGGCGTCATGTATTCCGAAGCGGGCGAGTAGGGCGCCGCCATCTTGTCAACGTGCAAAGAAATGAGCTTTCACTGTTGCTACGGGCACCTGCACTTGCTCGAAATCATTGGTCACCTTTCGCACAATTTCTGCATTAATATGCCGTGTCCCAAATGATAAAATCGAGAAAAATCCTATAAGACTAGAAAAAGGCTAGCTTTATGCGATTTAATAACAAGTCTGTGCATTCATTGATAGCTCTGTGGTACATCGCGTCATGCAAGATAACTAGGCATTGTTTCAAACAAGTACGCCAAAGAAAAATATGTCACAAAGAGCATCGTCGCCTGTAATCAACAAGCACCACTGTACAAGGCTCACATCAAACAAGTATATAACAAAAAAAAGCTTGTATCATCTTACTAGGCTTCCACCTTGTAACTCACGAAGGCCGCGTATAAGTTAGCTTCTGATACTTATGTCACCGTGCAAAATCACTGAGAATAATTTTTAAATCAGTCGCATTTACGAGTCTAATATTAAGTGCACTTCGCTGATGGATGTCCGGTTTAGCTTCAGCAGATGTCCAATTGGTTATACAGGTGCCCACAAAAGTATTTAGAACGCCGATATCACGAAAAACTTTAACTTCCTCGGTGGCTAGAAACGCAGCCAGGCACTGAGGGGTGCATTGTGCAGGTCGCGCTGGGAACAACAAAGTGCACCCTTCGGTTCATGGCTGCATGCTTGTGTAAGCACGACATCACTTGCCTTGTCCAAAAAAGAAAAAAATGTATATAAGGAATAGTTTTCCCCATTTCGATTAGATTGTGTTTGTACTGTTTCAGCCCAGTGTGCGCATGCACCTCCCAAATGCGTTTATGTACCTTAGATTAGTAGATGGCATGATTACACGCTGTGCTGTCTTGCCCTTCTTCAAAGACCTTTGTCTTTTGTACTGTTGTAACCACGTCAAATAGCAACCAACTCGCCTAAAGTTTTGTTCTTCAGAGGAGTAGCAATTTGGGCCTGTTGGTAAGTCATGACGAGGTGTAGAAGCGCAAAAACACAAGAATACAGCAGAGAAGTGGACAGAACACCCTTGTGTTTTTGCACTTCCTCGTCAGTTCTTTGTTGCACCTCGTCAGTTCTTCAGAGGCCAGTAACCTTACTGTATTCCTAAATGGCTATCATTTAGGAGTGTACCAGTGCAGAGTTTACAGACAGGCACGTTTCTGACAACAGCTTCGAATACATGCTGCATTATCTTGCCTCTAAAATCAAATTTTTGCATGCAAGTTTTTTTGTCCAAATCAAGCACAACACAATGTGCTACTAACGAGACCAAACCTGCTCTAGAAAAATACAAAGCAGCAAGCAGAATCACCTGAAGCCGTTCTCTTCACAAAGAAACTTGACAAGGCCTTCTTCATCGGGATCACCCCATTTCAGCTGGAAAATCAATGCCAAATAATGCCAGTTGAGTCAATAACCATGTACTGAAAATGCTTTATATAGCCTTACTTGAACTTCATCAGCTGCAGTAACTTCGGGCTCCAAGAAAAGCTGACGGGCTTCTTTGTACGGCCAGTCTTCAGGCACAGGATACTTCTAGAAGTAACACATCCTTTCAATATGCATCTAACTACTCAAGAGTATTTGTACAATATAAAACTGTGGAAAATGTGTTGGACCAGTTTTTGAGCAGGTTATAGACACTAAACAAACTTACAAGACAGCTGACTGCACTAATTAGTGATGTCACACGCAGTTAGATACCTATCCAAATGTCTAAAAACATTGACCGGGCACCATCACAAGGCTGAAGAACAGGTTTTCACCTCAGGTGCAATGGCCTTGTACAGCAAAATGACGGCAGGCTACAGAAATGCTATTGTACCAAAACAGCTGCATAGAAAAAAAAAACAGCCTGCTGAAAGTAACTGTTCACTGCAGTACTTCTAATAAGAACAAAAGCATAAACAGAACAAAAACAAACATTCTGGCCTTTAAACGAAGTCACTTTTTCACTATACACTTATACCAAAGAAGCACCTCCCAATCAAAAAGCAGGCATCAAGCCTGCATTAATGCTGTAGCATATTAACATTCTAGATGAGATTTGCATAGGTTTCAAGCATACCTTGGTGTCAATTGAGCTAATGATCTTTTCAATGCACTTGTGCTGCTTGATGAGTTCCAATGCACGTTTTGGTCCAATTCCTCGAATGCTTTCGCAGTAATCACACCCAAGCAGGATGCAAAGATCTATAAACTGTAAAACAGCATGTCAAGATCAGGTACTCTCAGTAAACTGAACTGCTTAGCTAGCTGGTTATTTTCAGTCATTTTGTGGTGCACAGCCCTGGCAGACAACGGACCAGAACAAGGAGGAAACACAACTGGGTCAGCGCAGTTGCGTCTCCTCCGTGTTGTTGTTGGTCATATGCCAGCGCTGCACACCACAGAAGAACACTCTCAGGCTCATAAACATATGTGTTAAAAGTGCTTCACATGTGAACAATACAGTCGAACCCCGCTACTACGAAATTCACAGGGTGCGCGAAAAATTTCGTTGAAGCGGAAATTTCATTGTGGCGAAATCAGCCCAAAAAACAGGTATGACTACACTGTTCAAAAATACCATTTATTTCCAAAAAATTCGGTCATCTTGGCTTGCGTCCTTTAAGTGGACATCAGCGTTGTGTGCGAGTTTCACACTCGGCCAACAACTGCATCGCGATGTCGTCGTCATGCACACCAATGAAAGTATGAATGGTGTCAAATGATTCCATCACATGCAATGCAGACGATGTCACCTTTCTTCCTCCCACTTGAGGCCTCTCGGATTATGCGTGCTTTATCCTCTAAAGAAAGGAACCTGCGCTTTCTGCACGGCGTAGCCGTGCTGGCGTCGAATCTAGCACACTAACACAAATGAAACACCGGACAATCGCACTGCGTCGGGCCGGCTCCTCTGCGCTTCTCTGTCGATGTGATGGACGATATCGAATGGCACCACCCATTCGCACTCGACGCATTGTGGGGCACACATCGATTCCAGCAAGAGTTTTCAGTGAAATTAAATGCCATGAACGTGCGGACGGGTAACATTATGCTTGTTTTGTAGTAAAATAAATGTTAAGCCCATCTCCACTGAACAAAAATTTCGTTGAAGCGGAAACGCACCTGAAAAGGTAATTCATTGTGGCGAGAACTAGCATGCATTGTTTTCTATGGCTAGTTGACGGGGAATCTGAAATATTTCGGTGAAGCGAAAATTTCGTTGAAGCGGCGTTCGTTGTAGCGGGGTTCGACTGTAGTCTTTACAAAATCACATACCTCGTTGCGATTCATTTCAAGCCCACTCAGGACTTTTTCAAGGCTGAATTCCTTGATGGGCATTTTGCTGCAATGATGCATAAAGAGATCACTGGCATCATATCCTCAGTCGTATGTAACGGCACGAGGAAAACAAAGCTATATGACAAAGCCATTTACCGAGCTTCACTGTAAGTCATATGGCGAAGAAGAACGTTAGTGCCAAAAGTCAAACCATCCATGTCCTCAGTTGCAGTTCCATACACTTTGCCACCCTTTACAAGCTCTGCACACTGAGCTTCAGCTTCACATGGAGCCTAAAAACGATAGAAAAGCAGAAAAGCATGGTACAAGTCACACACGCATACAACAATGAGCCTGTAAAAACATGAACAACTAGACAACACAGTATTCCTGCTACTACATAAACTAGGTGCAGTTTAAAAAACGTTTAGCTTGCACACATGGATGATGGCCAAAATGCACTTGAAATGGAATTTTGTGAACAAGAATCAACACCGATCAAGTATCATGTCTTGTTCACAAATGTGTATAACAATTCTCGTCATAACTTTGAGCGCGAGTTACAGGTTCGTGGTCAAATCAATAAAATGTGACCATCAAATGTCAGCTTACTTCAATGAATGGGACGCCCATGAGGCTCAGAAGTTTCTTGCAGTCTTCGCTATGTTGCTTGGTCACTTTCGCAAGTCGCTTGCTGAATTTGTTGACTTCCTCCTGGTTTCCTAAAGAGAACAAGCGAGAAAGGCATGAATAATCGTCGTCTATGTCATCACATAACATGATGAAACATGAGCACATTATAATCGCTCTGTAGACCAGTCATTTCTCCGCAGTAAGCGGCTAGTAAATATGTCGTAAACGACACAACACATGCATGACACTCTGTAAAAAGCCACCTGCCTGCCTCTTCTGCCTTCTCAAGCTCCTTCTCTGCTGCTTCCCTGCGTTCTTGGCGTTTTTCAAGCTCCGATGACTTCATACCCGGCGGTTTTCCATCGAACACGTAAACTGGTTTGATGCCGTTTTCAATCATACGAATGGTTCTGTAGAAGAACCAAACAAGGTGGCTGCCGAAAGAAATGAAACATGCGCTCACATTAACTCGCGTCATCGAACGCCGTCTACACGTGCTCACCTTGTTGTCTCCCCTTCACTGTTAGTGAGCATGTTGTTTTCCTGACGCACCGCGATCAGAAATTGGTACAAGCACATCGAAGCATCGATTGCGATTTTCCTTCCTGGAAAAGCATGGCACAAGAGTAAGCACAGGCTTATTCACAAAACAATCTTAAATTAAAACTTGACGGACATTGGAAAGAGGATATACCGAAGTAGTTCTTAATTTCAGATTCCTTAATCGCGTCCGGAGCATTGTCAGCGATCACCTTCGCTAAACCCGTAATTCCCATCCTGAATGACCTTATCAAGAATCACCCGGGGGATGAAAACCTCACAAAACACTATCCAAGCTGCCCAGGCCTAAAAACAACTAGAACTGCCGCAACTTCCCAAATCTTCCTTTGCAACAAGAGCGCAGCAGCTCTCACAACTATACCGCGTCGCAGAGTCAATCGCGCACGCGCTCCCGCCAAAACAACGCAGTTTCTTGATGATGATGATAGTATTACAGTGTTTCTAAATACTCTATGGCCCATGTAACGTAAACAATCTTAATAAAAAATTATGAAATTATTATTATCAAACATGCCATAAAATAGAGTGAATTGCATTATTTAAAATATTTTCTTTATTTTAGGTAAATAAGCATAGGCACCTAAATTTAAGGTGCGTGTTTTCTTGTTTGTAAGATGCGTAAGGCATTATTATACATGGATTATTACCTAGTATTCTCCTACGATCGCTAAATAATTTATAATCGCATTTCTTTTTCGTGCTGTTTCGGTTTCGGCTTCAACAATTGAGCGAGGGCTGTAACGTCACATGTACTTACAGGTCACGTGAGGCATAAAAACTGCAATATAATCCTTGCTTCCACATTCGTTGTCATTCCAGCTCTTGATGAAGGCTGGCTTCAGCACTGCTGTAAATTAAAACGATGAAGAAGCGATTATATGGACGTTTTTTCATGCCTCACGTGACACAAAAGCAAACTGCGCAACCATCGTTCGGCTATTGAAACCGACAGACGGGCTAAATTGATCAACGTCCCGACTGCTCTCCGCCAGGTATTTACACGCAGTGGCGAATGCTCCGCGAGTTCTACCTTGGACGATTAACAACTGGACGCCCTACTCCAGTTGTTGTCAACATAGTACTGTGCGCGTGTGTTTTTATTGCTCCATCATGAACTAATCATGCGCACAACCTGGACACATTTCTTATTGTGTAAATTGTTTGTGTATATTACCTCTCCCCCTATCCTCTCTTCCTGTCTCCTCACCTCTTTCATTTCATTTCTCCATTCGGCCTGCTATCCTTTATTTCCGCTGCCCCAGCTCAGGTGCTTCAGTGTCGATGGCAGATGCCAGGGCTAGCAAAAATCTTTCCTTCCTTTTTATTATTATTTTAATTAAAAAACACTTACTACTATTGAAACCGAAACAGCATGACAGAAAAAAATTTGATTGTAAATTATTTAGTGGTCGTAGGCGAATGTCACATGGTGATTCATGCATAGTAGTGTCTTCTGCATCATTGTAGAGAAGAAAAGATGTCAACAGAATTAGATGTCTATACTCCTTTAAAAGTAGAGCAATTCCCTGGGTTCGTCCTTCTTCCTGTACGTCTTGTGCCTGAGAGAAAGTAATTTACTGAAAGGGAAGGTGGAGAAGTCGGCCGGTGGTAAGGTGACCCTGGCCTGCTACTCCACACTGGGGAAGGGGGAAAGGGAGAGTAAAGGGAGAGTGAGGATGCGAATGAAGGGTGACGATGCCATAGTAGAATGAATTACATGGAGTGTCTGAGTTTGAGGAGACTACGCACACACTGGGTGACACTCACTTCGCGAGATGAGATGTAGCACATGGAGCCTGGTCGCATTCACAGGCTCGGAAAGCAAAGCGGGAAAAGACCAGTCATCTTAAATATCTCCAAAATTTTGCTGAAAAGAAAGCAATACAAGAAAACGTGACGAAACTAAAAGGGCCCGGTATCTTCATTCAAAATGACTATTCCCATTCAGCTCTTAAAAAAACGCAAGCTGTCGTGGGAAAGTGCGAAGGCAGAAAGGGATGCTAAAAGGAAGGTTTTGCTCGTGCATAATAGGCTGAGAAGCGAAGAAGATGTTTTCGTTTGGGATGAAATGCAAAACAGGCGTATTCAAGTTATGGCTACTCACCCTGTGGAAACTCAGGATATGGAGTGACCCGCTGTGGAATCAACCGCTGTGGAATCACCCGCTGTGGAATCCCAGGCATGACGTCACTCTCAAACTCAAAAGAAACATGTGCATTTGCTAAACACAAATGCTCAAAACGTGATTAACAAAGCAGACAGCCTTGAAATAGCTTTACTCTAATATGATCTACACATCACTGTAATAACATAAACTTGGCTTCACAGTGAAATATTTGAAGACGAAGTTTTTCCTCCCACATGTCAGGTATTGGTTTGGTTTATGAGGGTTTAACGTCCCAAAGCGACTCAGGCTATGAGAGACGCCATAGTGAAGGGCTCCGGAAATTTCTGCTACCTGGAGTTCTTTAACGCGCACTGATATCACACAGTAAACGGGCCTCTAGAATTTCGCTCCATCGAGATTTTACCGCTGCGGCTGGGATCAAGCCCGCGTCTTTCGGGCCATCAGCCTAGCGCCGTAACCACTCAGCCACCGCGGCGGCGTATGTCAGGCATTCCGAAACGACAGGTCATCTATGGGAGGTGGTGTGGCTGTGCTTGTTAAAAATCAAATAGATGCTTTCATTCTGGGTGATGTCACTGACCTTGAATGCTTGTGCCTAAAACTGACATGCTGGGGTTATAGCTTTGTTCTGTACGCAATCTACAATTTCAAAAGAGCCAAACTCTTCTAATTGGGGATTTCAATTTACCTGGCGTCAACTGGGAGCTGTTTCAAACACGTTCGCATCATAACCAAAGCATCGATGTCATGTTTGATTCAAGGGATGGATATATATATATATATATATATATATATATATATATATATATATATATATATATATATATATATATATATATATATATATATATATATATATAAGCCAACACGCATACAAGGATCGAGTAGTACTGTTCTAGATTTGGTATTCATAAAACGTGATATCGCTGAATATTCTGTACATGCTGAGCAGGGGCTCTCTGATGATTATTTAGTAGATGTTTGCTTTCTTCTGTTATCGCCTAAGAAACGTCAGAATTCTTCGATTAAATCTTTCAAAGATTACTCCCGTGCCAATGACGCCTGCATAGTTGAATATATGGAAAGCTGCCTGAGTGAATTCGTTGACTCTGACGCCTGCGGCCTGTGGGACCGTTTTAAGCGCATGTGCCATTACTGATTGCAAACTTTGTGACCAACAAACGAAAGAAAGTAAACAAACAGACACCATGGATGACGCGTGATGTCATACACCAGAAGCGTAAAATTAAACAATTAAAAAAAAAAGCAGCGAGTGCAACCTGGCATAATCAAGAAATTACAGGATAATATTTCACATTCAGTCCGTAATTCCAAAAATCCCTGTTCCAGTTTACGTCTCTACCAAACTTATAAAGAACGCATCAGAAAAGTTCTGGAATTACATAAGCGGAAAAAAGACAGATGTCAGTCAACAGTTCCAGTTCATGTACATGACACCGAAGTCAGTTTCGTTTCTTACGCTGGGATATTTTCTATGCTACTGAACTTGAAAACGAAAAAAGCATGTGGCCATGATAACATTCCGAGCATTTTTCTGTGAAGATATGCCGAATCAGTTGCAACTTTGCATTATTGCGAACTGGGAAATTACTGGAAGACCGCCTGAATCGTCCAAAGGAGATCTTTTAATGCTATCAAACTGCCGCCCAATCTCCCTTATTTCATCTTGCTGTAAATTAATTGAACCCGTTATTGCTAATTGCATAAATGAATTCCTAAATCGGCACTCCATTTTATCCAAATTTCAGCATATTTCTCGTAAAGGATATTCAACAGTTACCCAATTAGTAACAATCGTTCACTCGCTTGCATTGACCTTTGACTTTAACTAGAACTGACACATTTAAATTTTCTGTTTTTCTCGCATCCCATCATGCGAGTGGAGTTCACCAACACGATTAATGTCAGCGCATAGTCATTCCGCATGCCTTCTTTTTTTTTTAGTAGTTCATTTTACTTGTGCCCTTGTAGCTGCAATACCTACATATTGTAAAGGAAGACTTCAGGGAAGACGTTTATTCTAACCCGCTGCCAGAGACGTGCTCCGAGCGATCAGCCCCAAGCGATGACGATGGGAATTTACAGGTGAAAGAAAATGAAGTCGCATCCAGAGAGGCGACAACGACGAAGGCGCACACAGTGCTCACGCTAACAACAACAACGACTAACTACCCGCGCGCTCGAAAGCCTGGCCGCGATTAGTCTGATATAGGGCGCCGAATGAAAGGCTTCAGGCCGGAAACGTGGACAAATTCAGTCCCCCATGTAACAACGGTCCGGAGGAGGATCAACCGGAGTGACGCGGTTGTTAACTGGCGAAGCTTGGTTGAGCACCAAGTAGGGACCAATTAAATGAGGCTGAAACTTGTCGCAAAGACCAGGCGCCCGCAGAGGGGTTGAAAGCAAGACCTCGTCTTCAGGGTTGAGCGCGACAACTCGGTGCGTCGTCTTCCTGGCAGGCTTCAGTGTTCAGGCGAGCAAGGTGGCGGCATCGGGCCATGTGGGAGAGGAATTGGTCGGGGAGAGACGGTGAGGAGCTCGCAGGCGTCGAGAAGGGTAGTGGGAGAACGGCCATAAACGAGAAGGAACGGGGAGTAACCAGTGGTTCGTTGCAACGCGGAACTGTAGGCAAAAGTGACAAAAGGAAGAACGGCGTCCCAATTCCGGTGCTCAGGTTCGACGTATACATAGCAATCATATCTGACAGGGTGCAATGGAATCGCTCAGTAAGGCCATTGGTCTGGGGTAGTAGCTGGACGTCATCTTGTGAAGTGTAGAAGAAGCTTGCAGAACTTCGGCAACAACGGTCGGAAGGAACGTCCGGCCGCGGTCACTGAGAAGCACCTGAGGGACGCCATGGCGCAGTACGATGGTTTGGAGAAAAAAGGTGGCAACTTCGGGCGCGTAGCCATCAGGCAATGCTGCGGTCTCGGCGTAGCGTGTCAGATGGTCGATGACAGTGACTATTCAACGATTACCTCGTAAAGTCATGTCATATGTAGATCTTGTCATTTAATCTTGCTATCATGTTCGTAAATTTTTCATGCCTTGTTCTGGGAGTAGCAATTCTCTTGCTTTTATGCATAAATGTAATCTTTTTCTGTACATATATTTTTTCTTGTTAGCTTGTCCTGGCTATGATAGCGCACTGGTGGCGATAATGTACTGGCGTATAAAGGTGGTGTTTTCCGCAATAAACTCAGTTGATAGTAGGCGCTCTTTCTGTCTCTGTGTCTTCCTGTGTTCGTTCCCTTGCGCCATTGAACTTTATGATGAACCAACTAGCCCAACAGCAAGTACTTCTGCAACGATTACCTCGTGTAGAAAAAGGAAACGGACCATACAAATCGATGCCGACGACGGCGAACGGCGTGGCGGGGCATGGTAGAGGCTGCAGATGTCCAGCGGGAGGTGAAGTCGGCCATTTTCGGCACTGGCAGAGCGGGCAAGATGCGACGTATTTAGCGACGCTGGAAGAAAGGCCAGGCCAGAAGAAACGACTCTTGACGCGGTCATAGGTTTTGTCAAAACCTAAGTGACCGGCCGTCGCGTCATCGTGGAGGGCCTCCAAAATACGGGAGCGAAGTGTACGCGGTACCACTGGAACCCAGCGGGTGCCATCAGGGCAGTAAACGGAGAGGCAGAGCACATCATTTTCGAATTTGAACTGGTGAAGTTGCCGACGCAACCGAGCCGTAGGAAAATAATAAGCTCCCCTGGGACGGTCGACTAGAGAGCGGCAATACGCATCGTTGCGTTGATACGACGCAAGGGCGTTTAAATCGTCAGATGAGACGCAGGGGAGGGCGCCGAGGTGCAGAAGAGCTTGCGACGATGAGGAGTCGCTGGGACAGGTGGAAGGTGGTGTTGAAGAACGACACGAAGACTCCAGAAGCGGTGCGTTCGACCGGACTTGTAGGTGACGTCAAAACTGTATTGTTGGAGACGAAGAACCCAGCGGCCAAGGCGGCCAGTCAAATTTTTGAGGCTAGACAACCAGCATAATGAGTGATAGTCCGTGACGACCGTGAAGTGGCGGCCGTAAAGATATGGGCGGAATTTATGAACTGCCCCAGGGCCGGCCTTACCTCATTCGGCGCCCTGTGCGAACTCCTGCCAAGGCACCCCCCCCCCCCCCCCGCCCGTCAAACTCATCTTTTCTTTATAGTTACCTTTTTTTTCGATTCATTTTTTTTTATGTGCGGGACGCCTGATATTAAAACAAAATTGTTTTGACAGTTCATTAACGCGACCTGTGTATTTCTATGGCTGAAGCCTGAAGGGAGACCGCGAATCAATATAGCGCCAGCCAAAAGTCGTCACCATGACTCCGCCCTAGGTTATACCTAGGTCCCAGCGGGTAACAGACCGCCAACATTACAAGCAGCTGATGCGGTCTAAGAACACGCACGCAAAGAGGCTTATCAGTGAAAAATAAGTTTATGCATTTCCAGACAACTTCAGTTATTCTTCAAGAAGGTTGCGCGCACGAACAAAGCTAAAATATTGGCTGTCTGATTGATTTAAACCATTATAAGAAACCAGCTAATCTAGAGGCATGAATAGAGTGGACACCAAATCGACACGTATAGTATATAGCTGTTCTAAGATAAAAAGCAGCAATTAGTTCCTCATAATGATGGGCCCAATAAAGTGTCCATCTATTAACGAAAAGTCGCATAGAGCTATAGCTAGCTCTCTACTTATTGAGCGCAGTCGGTCGACTCCGTTGTATTGCTCCCAAGCCCTTGAATTAGCACACTGGCAAAACGCTGTGTACACGCACACGCCCGCACATACACAGTATTAGATGGAGCAGTATAAAGCCAGTTTGTGCCTGCCTGAGCATTTTTGCCGGCGTACTGGGCATTCGCCTCCAGCGTGCACTTGCGACCTTGCGAGCCAAGAATGCAGGCATCAGAGGCAAAAAAGAATCAACTTCGGTCATTTGATGAACTTATCTGTCCGTGCGTCTTTATTTTATAATGCACGAGGTACAATAATGCCGCCTTAGATTCTCGTGCTGCGTGTTTTTGTGACGATGGTGTCAATTCAGTTTTTTTTCCCTCTAAAATGGCGAGACACGCTGGCGTGACCGGGGCCTCACCAGTGCGCACGGACAGGAAGGTCATCGCACAGAGAGCGCGGACCCCTCAAGCTGACACCTATGGCGGCAAAGGATTAGGTTTCTTTCTCCCCCTGCGCTTGCCCGGTGGGAGTGGGGACACGAGTCTCTTGCTTGAAGCCCCGCTGGCTTTGTTGCTGGCGGTGGCGTGCTAGCTTCGCAGCAGGCGACATGCGAAGAGGACAGCGAAGACAGCGGCACTGGCCGATCGTTTGTGTGAGTCCTTCGGATCCGAGTCAGCCGAACCTAATGCTTTACGCCCGACAGGGTCGGCGCCCCCTTCATGCTGGCGCCCTGTGCGACCGCACTGGTCGCCCACCCCAAAGGCCGGCACTGAACTGCCCAAACGACAGCAAGACAGTCTTGTTGCTCAGTGATAATGTAGCAACGTTCCTCAGGTGTCAGACTGCAGCTGGCGAACGCAATAACTCTTTCGCGAGAAGTACCATCACGCTGCAGAAGAACAGCACCAAGGCCGTGGCCGCTAGCGTCAGTGTGTATAGAATGGTGGGAGCAGCATCGTCGAAGTGGCCAAGGACAGGGTCGGAGGTGAGAGCTTGCTTCAAGGCTTGAAAAGCACTTTCGCATTGCTCAGTCCAAACGAAAGCACTGTGAGCGGTGAGGAGTTGATGCAGTGGCGCGGCAATGCATGGTAGCGAAATTTCATATAAAGCGCCGAAAATAAGAGGACAGACAGGGGAAACTACGCAGTTCTTTAGTCTGCTGGGGACGGGCAAAGTTCAGGACAACGGCAAGCTTGTCAGGGCCGGGTCGAATTCCGTCCCGGCTGACAAGGTGGCCCAGAATTGTGATTTCATTCCTGGCGAAACGGCACTTTTTCGTATTGAGTTGAAGGCCAGCAGAAGCGAGGCAAGTGGGCACTTCATCGGCGCGGCGTAAATGTCGTCTAGGTAGCATAAGCAGGTTTTCCATTTCAGGCCGCGAAGGACTGTATCAATCACGCGTTCAAAAGTAGCAGGAGCGTTACGCAGTCCAAACGGCATAACATTAAATTCGTAAAGGCCGTCGGGAGTAGCGAACGCGGTTTTTTCCTAGTCTGCTTCATGCATGGGAATCTGCCAGCAACCGGAACGAAGATTCAGGGGGCAAAAGTATTCAGCTCCCTGGAGAGAGTCGAGGGAGTCATCAATCCGGGGCATATATATGGTAAACGTCTTTACGAGTAATTTTGTTGAGTGCACGGTAATCAACACAGAATCGCACTGACCCATCCTTCTTCTTCACCAAAACCACCGCGGAAGACTAGGGGCTGGCGGAAGTGCGAATAATGTCTCGGCGGAGCATATCACTCACATTGTCGTCGATGACTTTGCGTTCAGATAAAGAAACGCGGTACGGGCGGCGGCGAACAACCGAGGTACCTTCGGTCAAGATGCGATGCTCGACCACAGAAGTCTTGCCCAGGGTAGCAGAAGTCACATCAAAATTTTCATGTGACTTTGATGTGGCAAGCACCAAGGCTCGTAAGAGCCCTGATGCTTGGGACTTGCGAAGCAAGTCCAGTAACTTTTGCCGTTGCGACGCAGGAAGTGCTGGATTGATGGCAGAGAGGACGGAGTGAGAAACGTCCGCTGAAGGCGCCGACTGGGATCAGAGCGCTGTAATCACGACGAGGGAAACCGGGTGCATGTCCAACGTGCAGGAAAAAGAAGTGCCTTTGGATAACACAAGAGGTTCAGGGGAAGTCTTCAAGGCAGCGACGACGGCTGATCCATATTCAAACCAAACTAGGCTAGGCGGCAAGGCAATCAAGTCCCCTGATCAGCTAGGTTTTGATCACAAGGCGCGATGCAGGGACTTCGAAAAATTTTTTGAAGGGGGGTGGGGGTGGGGGGGGGGCAAGGCTTCGAGTTTATTTTGTTATTTATTTAGTGCTCATTTACATAATAAATTTTATATTATTACCTGTCACGTTGGGGTGACGAAACTCTAGCAGTCAGGGAGACAACGAAAAGGCTTCCAAAAAACTGTTTAAGGGGCTGACTCCCGCCCACTAAGAACTGAATGACTCGGCGGCGGCAATAGTCACAATTAAGCGTGCTGGGCGGTCATGGAACTGAATGCATGCGGTTCTTGGCCGCGTTCAATTTAAAGCTGGCAACGAACCTTCGAGATAAAGAACCAACAGCAACTATACAACAATATGGAAAAATGTGGAAGCATTTGCACGTGACCACGATCAGTGGAGATAAGTCTGGTCGCATCTCGCGTTACAAAACAAAATGATAAAGCCGCGTGCCTACGGTTTTGAGTGCGATCGAACAAACGGTGCAAAGATTCACGGCAGTATAGAACGAATTGAAATGGGAAACTTTATAGATGGGAAGCTTTATGCACGAGGAGTGATCAATTGCATTAAAGAAATTTGTTCAGTTTGTTTAAATTCTGCTAATCATGATCATGTACACGGGTCAGACAGTCGACTTCTGTTTGGACATGACTGGCTTAGGTTAGTCGTTTACGAATTGACACCCAGCGGGCAAAACCGTATCTGCAGCGGCAACGAGGCGATGACAGGCCTCGGGGGCTTCAGAGGATGGGTTGCTCTCGGTCATGTGGACGATGAGGTCGCGGCAAGAAATAAAAGCACTTGCGGCAGACAAGAAATCCTACCCAAAAATCATAAGGTAAGCGCAAGGAGACAGCACAGCAAATTGTACATGGTGACGGACACCGTCAACAGAAACCCCGACAGTGCACTTTGCGGATGGGCGAATGATGACGTCGTTAGCTCCACGCAAAAGAGGCCCATCGTACGGCGTTTTCACCTTACCGAAGCAAGAACGTAAGTCTGCGTGAGGAACAGAAACTGGAGCGCCCGTGTCTATCAAAGTCTCAAGTCGTAAACCTTCAAACCGCACTAATGGCATCCTCGATGAACTGCACCAGTGCGCACCTGGCGTCCTCGATCACCGGAAGCGTACCCTGCCGCGTCAGTTTTTCGTTGCCTCGACTCGCGCCCGGATAATCGACGTCTCGCAAAAGGATGCAATCCCGGCAAGCATTGCGGGACGCGTGCTGCGGAGAAGCCGCTTTGCCCGTTCTGTGTTACTCGTGTCTGCGCGCAGTCACGCGATGGAGCAGAGAATACGGATGATTGCCGCAATTAATAAACTGGTCGAGGGTTTGACGGCATACCGTCTGGTCTAGAATCGGGGTGATGAGGAGTACTGGTCACTGGCCAAAGTCAATAAAGATGGAAAGACGTTTCGGGAGCACTACGGCTCCCTTGTTCACTATGAAGCAGTCGGCGCAGTATGTTGCCATGAAAACCAGAGCCAAATAATACTCTTCTACATGCAGCAGACGACCCGCAATAACGCGCGGAAGTTGGCGAGCCCTTCCCGGTGACTTTTTCACGCTCGCACCCTCCTCCGTTGCTCGCAACTGCGTATACAAGGTGAGAGGTGGCCATTGGTTGTATTCTTGCAGACATCAGGCAGCTACCGTGGCGGCGGCCAATAAGCCGCTGAGCTCTGGCGGGTCGCGAAGCTCCGCTCCCAGAGGGGGTGGGGTCGACGGAGGAGCGCTATACCTTCCAGCGTGCAAAAGTGACGAGAGGAGAGGGAAAGGCGCAAAGAATCTAAAATTCAAATTTTTACTACAGATAACACAGGTTCTACAAAGCGCATTTAAAAAATTCTTGCTGGACACTATTCATGAAGCGGCGTGCTTTAACATCCCAGGCATGCCGCAACTTTATTAGAGCCCCTTTCACAGCCCGTTTAAGCTGTATCTTGAAAGCTAGTGGTGACCGTCGGGGTTCCGTTGATTAAGAGGCACCCCCCCTCTTTTCGAAGAAGGATACAGTGGAGGGCGACTGACTCATCTCCCCTCGTGCTAACCCCTTCAGTCAGCAGAGCAGAAAGTAAAAACGGGGTCTGTGAATGAGCGTTTTGGGTTGGAAGAAACCTTCTCTCTCTGTGTCTCAAGGTATGAGAGTAATCGACGCCACTGTATTTGAGCGAGCCGGTTGTGCGAGTTGTCCAGAGCAACATGGCTACCGCTGCTGTTAGGGTGGACCCGGACATCGTCACTTTTGCCTGTATGCTCAACGATGAGAAGGCCCTTGATGAGTTTTGGCGGGAATACGGGCTGCTCCCAGCAGCGCCAACAGCCCCGCCATCGGACCCGCAGCGCCGCGGAAGACTGCTGAAAACCCAGCACTTGTGGGGGGGTCTGCGTAGACCTCGGCTGCAACCCCGGTTAGCCAACCTGCACGGGCTCTGTGGTGACACGGATGCGAAAGTGTCCGAAGGGTCCTCGGCCCACCTTCCGCTGCGGCACCTGCCGGAAAGAGCTCTCCCAAGAAAACAGAGAATATGTCCTTCGCGGCCGTCAGGCCACGGCCAGCTTCCTCGTTTTCAGGGATGCCGCCGACCGGCCCCATGTGAAGATGTCGCGGTGTGCAATCATTTGGCTCATGTATACGCCACAGCCAAAGGAATGAACGCCACGCTAGCTTCTGAGTGGAGCCGGGTGAGGTTTAAGCTTGGAACGGAGGCCCACGCGCGCACGGATTGGACAAACTTCATTCGTGAAGTTGTGGCCAAGGACTTGCTGCAAAGGCCACGCATGTGCGGCCCCGGGGAGGAAGTTCAGGTCGACGAATCCCTGTTCCGCGGTCGACGAAAGGCGAACCGGGGTCGTCTGATGGTTGGGGACGGCGTTCCAGGCCGTTTCAACGGGAACTACGGCGGTGTGGAGGATTGCGGACCCTGTGTCGTCGGCCTGTACCGGGTTTGTACGGAAGAGACCAGACTAAGGAGTTTCGCTGGGGTACTGCCCCCGGCCTGCGGCGTCCTTCGGTACCTGTGGAGAATCCTTGCCAAGCGTGTTTTAAAGACCCATGGACGTTTTTCTTCAAAAACTTCTTTACAGTTCGCACGGCGCGTTCCGCGAGCCTGTTGGACTGTGGATGATACGGTGCTGTCCGGAGATGGGTTATGTTATTCAGCTTCATAAACTCCTGAAATTCAGCACTTGTAAATTGCGGGCCCTTATCAGAAACCAGCGTCCGGGGCAATCCGAACGTGCCGAACAAGGTGCGCAGGGCTTCTATGGTGGCCCGTTTCTGGCGATGCGCCCGGGGATTTCTTGGGGGGCATAGGCGCTGCTTGTACGCAACTGGGACACGACTTAAAACCATGTACTCAATCTCGTTATCAATCCCGGGATACCACAGCAGGGAGCGGCCTAGCCGCTTTATTGAGCAAATACCTTGATGAGAATCATGCAGCAGGCACAGCAACTGAGAGTGCTTTTCAGTAAAAGTGTTCCGACGAGAGGAAGCCCTCGATGTGAGAAGGTCGCTCTTGGCCGTACTCTGCGCCGTGTTTTATAGGGTTTTTCTTCCCTGAAATCCTTAGATGGAGGCCGGGTTTGCTAAGGAAGACGTGTCCACACACTCTCTCCCCAGGCAACAGGCCCCCGTCACGTGTTGAGCTTGGGAGGAGGGTGCCCTCTACGTCGGGCAGTCACAGGATGGATGGATGGAAAAAAGGTCCATGTGACATGCTCTAGTGTAGGTTTACCCTGGCACCACGGACATTCGTCTACGTATTGTGTAGGGAAAATATTGTGTAGTTTGTGCAGGTGCGGGTAGGTACCGGTTTGTGGTCTGCGCCAGTCTACCGCCTCCTCTTTGATTAGCCTTCTGTGTGGGGCTGGGTAGCGTTTCCGCTGACCCCTGTAATAATCGAGTATGTCTGAGTACGGGGGGGTAGCAGGGTCAAAGGTGCCCATGGTGCAAAGTGTTGAGTCTGCTGGGTTGACGTGCTCTCGAGCTAACTCGTCTACTGCCACGTTTCCCCTCATCCCCTCATGTGCCGGAACTCATACTATGTTATGTTTAGTATTTATGTGTCTTCTCGTCGTGTGTAGAATATGATTGCGATGCTGTCGATCTTGCCTCTTGTGTAGTTTCTGCATGCTTGTTTGGAGTCCGTCACTGTAGTGAGGTTTTGTTTTGTCCTGTTGCGTTGCCGTAGAGCAATGGTGGCCTCTTCAGCTGCCTATATATGCTTGGGTTGTTTATCGTTGCGCTGGTTATTTCTTTCCCTCCTTCGTCTGTTACAACGGCGATCGTTTTGCGTTGGTGCCGGTACTTAGCTGCGTCCTTGTAGACTACGCCATGGGATTGTCGCTGAATTCCCTGCTGAGTGCTCGAACTCTGGCATGTCGTCTTTCATGGTGTATATTGGGGTCCATGTATCCGGGTATGAGTCTTACCCGGATGTTGTTTCTGTCTTCATTATTAATCTGTTCCTTGTCTTTTTGTGTGCCGAGGGGTAGCCTTAATTTCTCCATTAGGTAGGTGTCTTCCCGTTCTGGCTTGAGTGAGTCTGTCTAGTTGCGCACTACGTTGCGCTTCTCGTAGTTCGTCGAAGCTGTTCGATACTCCCAGTGCCATTAGCTTTTCGGTTGGTGTGGACATTGGAAGCTTGAACGGCGTCTTGTACGCTTTGCGTAGTATGGTGTCGATTGGTAGAGTCTCTTGCTTGTTTAATTCGTGGCAGGAGAGACTGTACGTTACCCTGCTCGTGACGAGACTGTCTATGAGTCTTTGGGTGTCCTGTTCTCTCATTCCCTTCTTTTTGCTGCTGACTCTTCTCACGATTCTGGCGACTGGCTCTGTTGTTTTCTTAAGAGAGGCAATGGTTTTGCCACATCGTCCTGTGTTTTGCTGCTACATTTCAAGCACTCTGACTTCCGTTTTTTCAGGTATTGTCTCGTTTCCGAGTTTCAGGGTGATTTGGGAGTCGTAGTTTCGTGTACCTTTTTTTATTCTTATGTATTCTGATTTTTCTGCTGAGCACGATAGTCGTCTGGCCCTGGCGTATTGTTCAGTATGGTCGATCGCTCTTTGTAGCTGCTCTTCTGTTGCGCTAGGGAGCATGTGGTTGTCGATATTATTATGCCATCTGCATACATTGCGTAGCTGATGTTTTCTATTTCGTCGGGTACTTTAGTGAGTCCTATCATCGCTACGTTGAATAGTAGCGGTGATATTACTGAGCCTTGTGGGGTGCACTTGTTTGGCACCGTGAAGCTCTCAGATATTGTGTTTCCGATGCCTATCGTAGCCATTCGTTCCGTCAAGAAGGCTTTGACATAACGGAAGGCTCTGTTTCCGCAGTTTATGTTATTGAGACCTTCCATGATGGCCGCATGTCCCACGTTATCGAAGGCTCCCTTTATGTCGAGCGCTAGTACTATGTGTTCTCCACTTCTTGGTATTTCAGTAAGGACTTCCTCCCTTAATTTTAGGAGTGCGTCTTGCGTATACAGTCCCCTTCTGAAGCCAAACATGGAATCAGGGTAATATTCCTTGTACTCCATGTAGTTTGTGATCCTTTCATTTGCCACTATCTCGTGTATCTTGCCTAGGCAGGAGGTTAGGGAGATTGGTCTGAGGTTTTCGATTTGTAGTCTTTTGCCCGGCTTGGGTATCATAATTACCTCTGCCTGTTTTCATTCCGCCGGCACGATTTCTTTTTCCCGGATTTCGTTTAGGTACTTGGTAAGTTCGGCGATGGACATGTCTCCCCTGCTTCTAATGGTAGCGTTATTTATTCTGTCCTTTGCGGCTGCCGTATCACCACGAGTGACGTCACCACGGTTTGCAGGTGGTCTCAGATGTTTCTTATCAATGCATGGGCCCGGCTGTCAGCTTCCCCTTTGGAGACGAATGCCGATGTCAGAACATGATGACTGGACCCCGCTGACCCCTGGTTCTTCTCGACACGGTCAATTATGCTGCCAGAGCTGCGTCGGCGGCTTTCAGGGAAGGCTAGCTGGCGTCGCTGTCGAGGATAAGTCGGGCATTGACCCCGCAGCGGTAATCATTGGTAGTCCGTGGGGGACTCCGCTGCAGTCGCGCAGGGCTGTCTTCCAGCTCCCCGTCAAAGTGGCCAGGAGGTGCGATCGAGGGGAACCCCCCCCCCCCCTTTTCTTTTCCCCAGACAAAGGGCATTCGGTATGCAGCTGTCGCGAGGTTGTCGCTTGCTCCGGCCCGTGCGGCCAGAAGTACGATCACAACACCGGTAAACTGGTAACAAGATTAGGCATATTGTGATGAGCGCAGATACCTTCCACTTCGGCTGCGATGTGAAACCCGCTAGGCCTATAGCGACACCTAACGAGCGTCGCGTGGGTGCACATCCTGATTTTTGCGCAGGGGCGAACGTCGTGACAGCGGTCTTTTTTTGGTTAATTTCTGTTTACAACGCCTAGCACAGAGAATGAGTTAGCAGCACTGAGGCATTGCTGTATGGAGGCGAAGTGTGATAGCGGCTCTAGGCGGAGTCTGAACGGGTCGACGCGTCGTCGGCATGGTCGTATGTATCGCATGACGCAGGCAGCTGTCAGCATCCGGTAGCTGCACGTCGAACGTGCCGCGCCATTAAGATTTTCCACAACTACTCTGGGCACGCTTTTTTCGCTGGCTGCTAAGCTGGGGGAGCGGCACCTACACGAGTGCGGCACTTCCAGGTATTGCAGGAACGTCGCTTGACAGCACGACGGCAGTGACGAGTTAGAGCTCGATAACAAGCAGTGATATCTGAGAGTCATGATCATGCATCGCACGGGAAATTGCCATGCAACTTTATGATCATCATCCGACTGTACTACAGCCGCTTTGATATTGACATAATGACACTGCACACGCAGGCACTAGCTCAGTGCGATGTGAATTTCGGCAGTGCTAAGTTTTTTTCAAGATAAACTTGTGAAACTTGGGCGCTTTTACCAGCCATGATGCAATACTTGATGCAACCGCCCAAACACGTGACATTCTTTCTTTTCCGCTCACACTTATATATAATGTCCTTCGGCCTTACATGATGGCATTGAGACTGCGAATACACCGAGTGGTAAAGATGGCTGCCAACGAACGAAACGCCGGTTTACTTGCGCTGCTAACAGGGTTCAGCGACTTCTTTGACTGGAGGCCTATTCAGTTCGTTGGGTCCCGTCCACCTAGTAATGTGTGCGACGTTTGCGGCGTTCTCTCTAGACGTGCCAAATTCGCTCCCTGCTCCCACGTCTTCTGCGTCTTTTGTAGCACCCGGATTCAGTTAATCGGCGCAAAGTGCCCCATTGACGGAAAACAAATCTGCATCGAGGATGCTGCTGAGATTCGCATCGACGAGCGATCATTCATAGGCTACCCAGTGCGCTGCTTCAACGCTGACCGCGGCTGCCAGTTTGAAGGAATTCTGGGAACCCTCAAGGAACACTTCCTGGAACGTTGCAGTTACAACCAAGCAAGCTGTAAAAAGTGCGGGCGACTGCTTGCTCGATGGCAAGCTGTGGAGCATCGTGTCGGCTGCAAAGTGGGCGGCATTCCTGCCGCGATTAGGGCGCTGGAAGCCTTGGGCCAAGTAGAGCACGCTGAAGACAGGCGCAGCGGGACTCTGAAAGCGCGTGACGCGCATAAACGCACAAAAAGCGCTGTTAGACCGTCGCGACAGTCAGCGCGGGTGTGCACAGAAGACGTGGACAAGACTGCCGCAGACAAGCGAAAAGTTCCACAAAACGGCCCACTTCTGAGCAATGCGGCTCACACCGTCCATGGAACTCGGCAGACACTGGCAAAAAAAAACCCTTCCAATGCTCGGGGCAATAGTCGCAATAATTTTCTGACCGACACGACAGCAGTCGCCGCTTCTGCAACAGACGACAACGAGGTCATGGTCAGCAATGCTTCGTCAAGAAACGTCGTGGTCTCGGCGAAGTCCGTTCGTGTGGTTTCACAAAATTTTGTGGGCAACATTTTCTGCTCAAAGGCTCGGCCAGTTTCGACGGCTACTTCAGTCTGTAAAGCGTTATCGGCCGGAGCAATAGCAGACGCCTCTGTGCAGAACAAGCTATCTGCGCCAGAGAACGTTTTGACAGATTTAAGCATTTGTACGTCGTGTGTGCCATCAGGTGCGCCGGAAGAGCACGCAACCGGCAATATTGCGACACAGTTATCTCCGCAAGAAAGTCTTCAGCTGGACAAGGAAGCTTCACGGGGCAACATCACCGGGCGCTCAAGCGCCCCTGCCGAACTTCTAATACCAGATAATACTCTTGCCGTGGACGTCCGGGACAACGGACTGCCTTCGGTAGACAGCGTGGCGCTGTGCCTCGCTAATGCGGTCGAAATGCCTCCCCGCTTTACGCAGAGTGTTGGAAAAGTGCACAAAGGCTTGGAACTTGGTGCACATTCAAAGCAAGAAGCCAACATCCAAGGGGACATATTTGGGCAGGAAGACTCATTAGCCCGACGCAGCGCAAGAACGACCACGGCGGCCCAAAGCAACTCAGCGGACCTTGCAGGTGCTGACGCAGTCCCAGAAGGAGGCTGCGCAATTCAAAGCAATTTGGACGCTGTTTAGGAAAGCTTGGCAAGTTTTAACACGAGCAGTGCCGATGTGTGCAGCCGCCTTGCTTTGGAACTGGCTACCGAGGACGAGACCGTTGAAATCCTGCTTCCGTGCCTTATGAACCCAACCTGCATGGCAACGTGTCGGTTCGCTGATGTCCTGCGCGTGAGCAGTGTCCTCCAAAACCAGGACTCCGTCCAGATCCTGAGTGACGAAAATATGTTGTCTGGCTACACGTTCCACACATCCTGTCGGTTCCGGCGATCTGCGGACGCCATCTTCTTGGCTTTCGAACTTTCTTTCTGCTCAGGTGATTGCGACAATTTTTGTCAATGGCCTTTCGACAAGACTATATTCTTCAAACTAGTGCATCCTCGAGTCGGCGCGTGGAGTTTTCCCGTGACGCCGCGTGCCGGCGTCCCCGCTGGTGCATACGCGAAACCGCAGCCCAATTCGTCCAATCCGAGCATTGCTACAAATGAGCTTTCTTGGAACGTTCTCGCAGCGATCGGCTTTTTTGCTGACGGAGTCCTTCGAACTGACATCATATTTCGATAATGGGCCCATCATTAGTTCGCTCTTTCTGAACTTCGCTTTTTAGACAGTCATGCCCACACCTCTCGTTCACAACGCAAACATCCATGCCAATAAAATCTATCGGAGACGTTGATTATATGGGTATATTTTAACCGCGAACTGTTGGCGCCGGTTCCGATGAAGTAATTTTGCAGCTGCAGCACTGCAGTCCGTAATGTGTTACGGTATACACTTAGCTGCTCATGATCGTTACGTAAGTACAAATGGCGGAGTACTGCTGTACTCCGCTATCAGATTGTGCCACACTCTAAGAAAAAAAAGGAGCGGAAGGGGGGCGAAAGGCTTTCCGGGCCAAGTGATTTTCCACAAGTATTAGTCCTTTGCGGGGCTCCCTTTGGGGTTTACTGCAAAGGGTCTAACTGTTGCTCCCCTAAGAAAAGGAGTGAAACCGGCAGTTCCAAAATATTTCGACCCCGCGTGCACAGGGAAGTGCCCACACCGTGAGGAGTACTCCGACATTTTCCACATGGTGCGGGCATACCGATGAACCCCAAACCTCGGGAGGACTGGGAGGCGACCCTGCTCGGCTGCTCTGACCTGGAGAGCGAAAAGGCCCTGGTCGGGCGCACGAGCAGCAGCTACCGCCAATGGGCTCCTGTAATGAGCAGCCCGCCTAGTGTTTCTAAGGAACGGCCCCTAAAAGGACCGCTCCACTCGCTCCACTTCGGCCAATAAATTTTTCAGACAGCCGTTTATAGAAAAATGCAAACAGAGCGTGATTTGCAGCGTAACTTACAGCGGGATAGTTTGGTTTATGGGGGTTTAACGACCCAATGCGACTCGGGCCATGAGAGACGCCGTAGTGAAAGGCTCCGCAAATTTCGACCACCTGGTTTTTTTTTTTTTTGACTTGCACTGGCATCGCACAGAACACTGACCGGGATAGTTTCCAACAGCACTTAACACACATAATAGCAACAAAGGAAATAGACGCGCATGAAAATACGAGGACTACAAACCAGACATTTGGATTGGTAACCGAGCGCGGATATGACTAGGCTACCAAGAAATAAAAGCCTTATATACGAAGCACGCACAGTGCTTGGGTTTATCGCTCGTAGTATTGCTGTTTAAAGCAAAGTACGGTGATTTTGCTGTCATATGCTTCTGCAACAAGCTACGGTAAACCTTAATGCATACGCACAGCGGTCTAAATCACTTTTTCGTACAAAAAAGTGCCGAATCCTGAGTAGCTTTCGGACGTGAAAGGGGCTCTCTGCAAAGTTGCGGTATGTGTAGGATGTTAAAGGACGCTGCTTCACAGACATCCTCCAGCAAGAATTTCTTAAATGCTTTTTGTGGAAGCTGAGTTATATGCAGTCAAAATTTGAACTTCCGTGTCTTCGCACCTTTTCCTCTCCTCTCTCCAATTTTCACATGCCAAAACGTCGGCGCTCCTTCGCCGGCCCCACCCACTCGGCCCATCCCCTACCTCCGCCGGCTGCCGACGCGCGCGGAGCGTCCGCAGCCGTAGTAGCTGCGTAACGTCTGAAAGAGTTTGGCGCAGTGAACCAATGATAACCCCTGGCTGCTGACGTCACTTGCATGACTTGACGTCGTATGCCAGGTTTCGCGAAAAAACCCGGGCACCACGCGTCGCCGCGAGGTGTGAAATCCGGAATTTGTAAAAATCTGTAGTAAATTCGCTTTTGAGGTCTTGTACGCGGCCTGAACGCTCGGTGGCCTGCACTATACATAGGTGCTTGCTTGATATGTAATTAAGAGTGCTCTGTGGACACTTCTGTTATGGTTACAGATGTTTACTTAGGATACTGCATTTTTGCATGAGTTTCACAAGAATGATGTTTGTTGCTTTGTCTTTTCAGAAATCCAGTGGGTGGGATGGATGTGCATCCCAAGTTTGTCAAATTCGAAGTCAGATTTAAGATACTTTACGTATATAACCCTGTCCTCTACTGATGTACATCAATGACAATAAAATATGCCTGCTATGCATTAAATTGATTTACATTTTATTGCCTCGCGGAAGTAAAAAAGCTTGCATGCACCATATATACGAATATCTGAAAAAGATCCGGCACCGGACGTCCGCAAATGGGCGTCCGATGGCGAGACAAACGTATACTTTTGGACTCCTATCGGACGGCCGACGGACGTCCACCGGCTGTTTGCGGATGTTCAGAGGACGTCCGGAACACCATAAACGGACTTCCGTCGGCCGTCCGATCAGTGGTTGCTTGGGTTGTGATTAAAACATTATAGTAACGTTCACCAAGTTATATTAGCTCAACGTACGTTGCTTTTTGATGTTGTTCCAACGATGGCAGATGGCATGTTCCTAACCAAGTTTCTGAGCATGTGGCTGAAACGTTAGCAGATAGTGTTGTCTTTATAACTTATGGACACGTTGTTGTAACGTTGGAGTATGTTGAACAACATTATAAAACATTTGCGGCATTTTTCTTGCCATCACTGCGATTTTCGGTGCCATCTGCGAGTACACGCACACGCCGCCGACTTTCCTCGTAATGGCACTATTCTTTCACATTAAAATACCCGCTAGCCGCCTTCTCACTGCTCGTCTTCGTTTGCTTACGCGGAACTAAAGATACGAATGTGACAAATAGTTTAACAACCCGCAAAATGCTTGTGTTTAGCATACGTAAGTGTCCATACGCGTATTATATGTAGACAGCGTCAATTTATCCTCTTTCCTAACCATATCTGTGCAATCTAACCTGACGCAAAAGCGGCTAAACGGAGGGGTGGATGAGGCTGAAGCCTTTAAATCAGGCGGTAGCTCAAGCCACCAAGCCATGACTTATGAAATTTCACTCTGTCTTGATTTTAACCACCAGCCAGATAACCTTCGCTTGGTTACTTCGACCCGCTTGAAATCTATTATTTCTTCACTGTCCCGCTGCTTTCCACTGTAGGGTGCAGCCCTTTGCAGAGAAGTGTGTGCCCAGCCGTTTCCTCCTCCTCCTTTCCACACGCACCGCATAATGTATCTATCTCGTGGTGCCTGACTCGATATGTCTTAGTCCGCAATACTCCCGTCCCGCGGTCTCGAACGACAATTTAAGACCTTCCCCTAGAATTATCGTAGATATTTTCTTTGGCGATTTCCTGCTTAAATATTTTGTATGCTCCCAGCGCCGATTTCGTCAGCATCGCTGTTTTCCACACAGCTCTTTGTTTCTTGAACCTTTTTCTTAACCGAGAATTGCTGATCCCCCAACAGCTGTCCATGTTTTTTGTCAATTTTCTAGTTCGCTTTCTACATTTTGTGTCGACATTCCTCATGTACAGGTAACTATAAAAAATTTACTAGCCCCCCCCCCCAACTTCTTTTCCGCCATTTCTCTCAATCGCTCTTTAAATGCTGTCTTACTGCTAGCTTCTCTGCTCTCGAACGACGCCCAATCCATATCACCCTATACCCCCTGATTTGGTATACTGTCATATGTGCTCACCTAGTGTCACCGTTTTCTTCCTCGTTCTTTGATATAGCTTCAAGGCAACACAAGACTGCTTTGAAATTTATCAGAATGGCCTTACATGATTCAGCGTGTCTTGACCACCTGGTCTCAGAAAGACTTTTCAAAACAAGCTGCCTGCCAGTTCCGCCCATGCTGTCCAAAAGATACCTCCATCGCTTAGGTGAGGCAGCAGAGAACGCACACAGTCTCTGAATTACAGTGAAAAATTTGACTGCGTCAAGGCAACTGTCAACGCTACACGCGCCAGATATGTTCAGTGAATGACCAGCACAAGGGTCGTAGACAGCCAATTCGTTCAGGTGTTTGATTTGAGCTTGCAGTCCTTTGTATTTTCCTGACATATTACTCGCATTATCATAAGCTTGACCCCTACAATCACCAATTGAGATGCAATTGGTAGTCAAGAGGGGCATCACGATATCGGAAAGATACAAGCCGGTACGCGATTCGATTGGAACAAATCCAAGAAAGCGTTCGTACACTTTCCCATTTAAATAGTATCGTAGAACAACTGACAGCTGATCAACGTGAGTAAGGTCTGGAGTCGAATCAACAATTAAAGAGAAGTATTTTGCGCGTTTCAGTTCTTCAACGAGACGTTCCTTGACAGCCTTTGCCATATCCTCGATAAATTCATCACAAATGGTTTTTGACAGATACGATCGGTGACCTTCTCCTTTGTTCCCGTAGCGTTTGATGTGCTCCTCTAGAAAGGGATCAAACTTGGCAATGGCCTCAAGCACTCCCATATAATTGCCATTTCTCGGTGAACCAAAAATCTCCTCACTGCCCCTGAACGCTAGATTGCGCTCAGCTAAAAGCTTAACTACAACGACTACGCGCTTCAACACCTCTGTCCTGTAAGCGGTCTCAGTGACAAGATGCTTAACCAGCTCCTTGTCAATTGTGCTGCTCGAGTTAGAGCGGCCGAGCCACGCTGCCACGCAGTTCCGGTGATCGACGCTATTTTCATTTGCGCAAACCTTTTCTTCTGCTCTTTTCCAATCAGAAAAGCCGTGCGTGGTGAAAGCACTGGGGTTGCTTGAAATCGAAATAGTTTGCACATGAAACATTAAACGGAACCTTTAGACTCCGAGTACATTAACCAATGTCGCTCGTACGGCTCCCCATTTACAGCCTTCTGCACGAAACGATGAGGTGACATATAGCGTTTCTGAGTTTTGTATTGCCTTTCGGAAGACGGAAAATTTTCTGCCCGATTTTGAAAATACAATGGCCCTTTATCAAGGCATGCACTCCGAAAGCTGTCAGTAATAACGTCCGGCCACTTAGCAGGGTCACTTCGGAGAATCTCGCAACGTACTAGCTGCGGGGGTGTCTGCACATCTCTGTTGCCGCAACGAGAAGCCGTCTCATTCGTCCTCTCTAGGCCCAGTTTGTGGGTGGGAGCATGATTATTTAAAGCCAAACTAACAGGAAACAAGTGAGTCGGTTCTTGGAGTGTTGTTTCCTGGCGCTCGTCAACAGAAGGAGGCTCATCGGGGAGGTTTGGCACCTGTTGATCAGCAGTAGTAGAAATCGGGCGTGGCGGACCGGACACTTGGAGCTCTGTGGCAGGGGCCCGGCCGAGTAGCATAGACGCTGCGAACTCAGGAACAGGACAGGGCTCGGTTAGCGTCGGTTGTTCAGAATTATGGACGACCGAGGTTGGCACCGTTTTCACAGGATCCAGACAACCAAGATGAGTCAGACCTTGCTTCTTGCCAGGAAACCGTGGTGATGGAATTGGCAAGTCCTCCACAGAAGCACAGTCGGTACCATTGGGACTATTGGGAGTTTGACACGGATTCTGGGTAGAGAGATCATACTGTTCCGTGGAAGCTGCATTCAGTAGGTAATTTGCCATCTTTGGCAGCTTCTTTTCACGCTCTTCTCTTTCTAACTTCGCCTTTCGTTTAGACGCACCACTTTGATGCTTCCGACCGAGCATTTTCGCATGAATGGATGCTTATTGTTCGCCGCACCGGGCACTTCGTCAGTCCGATGCGACCGCAGGTGTCCAACGGTGGCCGTCCCGATGACTGGCGCGCGCTGTCCGGATGGTCCGTGGCTGGGCGAGAGTGGTGCATCCCCCAGGAGCTCCTCAGCTGGCGGGCTTATGCAAGCTTAACCGGCGGCTCGGGGCTGAATCGCAGCCCGCGATCAACTTCCTTTCATAGACGCGCGCCGCGTCTGTCGGTCACTAGCGCCAAAGCAGGCGTTCACATACGCATAGAGTTCCTTGTACAAATTCCCGTTCCGGTCTCGTCTTCCTATTGGCTAGGAGCAATCGTTTGTTCTGTGAGGTTCTCGATTTTTCTTTCGCCCCGTCGACGCCGGGCGCGAGAACGAAGGGGAGAGGGCGACTCCTGGCCAGTCTGACCTACTTTTTCCGTCGAGCGCGCGCGAGGGTGCGCAGCCACTATAGGCAGGAATGGGCCCTGGAGAAAGGCCTTTGTGTCCAGCTCTCCCACTTCCCCCTTCACGCTTCCACAACCCTAGCCCGAGCAGTGAACATTCCATACTCCACGGCACGCGGACAAAAGCACGTGTGAAGTCTTCTTTCTTTTCCTGCCGACTCTGCCAACAGACTCACCATCATCTGCTATCGGACTCATCCTCCCCAGCCCAAATTACCATCACGGTAAAGAAAAGTCGAATGGGGGGCACTGTTGGGTACTGCAGCACGTCCTTTCTATGAGAAGGACAGCGGCGGAACTTTTTGAGAGGTGGAGGGTGGCGTGGTGGTGACGAAAGGCAAGGGAGATTTTAGTCCTCGTCTCACCTTACATGTTTTAGGTGTTTCCCCCTTGCCCCTCCTCTCCAGACAGCACTGGGCAGACGGACTGACAGGAAACCACGAAAACTCTTCCAAGAAAACGCACCTCGCTTCGTAAGAAAGAGGGCCCCGACGAGGTGGTGGGGGTTCCTGTTTTTGCAGCTCGACAAGCTCTCCCCAAATGATCAGGCTAAAGGCATGCTGTTACATTAGGATAGGATAGGATACACTCTAACAAGGTCTTTCGGTCAGACAGAGGTTTTCACCTTCAAGCAGATGTCTCCCTCCGTCTTGCAGAGGTCAGCGCCCCTATTCCAGGGCACCGCTGAGTTTGGCCGCTCGCTGGGCATGGATGACCAATCTTTGGAGGATTGGGTTGCCGCTGGAGAGCCCACTCTCATATTGCTCCGCACTCGGATTTTCTGAGCCATGGAATGCTTTATTTCTGTCACATTCCCAAGTAATAAGGTATAGGGTGGGTGTTGCACCGCACCATGGGCAGATGTCCCTGTATTGGTTCGGGAACATTTTGCTAAGGATGTGTAAATTACATGTGTACATTAGGCGGGGGCCCCGTCTGCTCGTTCTGGTTTTCTCGCTTCGTACATGTCGCTCGAAGTTCCCTTGCCCATGGTTCCATATACTAAGCAGGTTAAAATGGGCCCCCTTCTACTGTCCGAGGTGAGGCCCTGGGCTGCAACCCCCTTAGCCCCCCCCCCCCCCCCCCCAATCCAGCGCTGTCTGTACCGTAGATGTCTATCAAATTCTGCAAAGGACGGGTGCCAGAGGGCGGAGGAGGGACGGTGCAGAAACCGAAATTTCTAAATTTTGCGGCCATGTGTCAAGATTAGATCACGTGATATGGAGATGCGTTCGTGCCCCGGGGCGCAATGCGATTAACACTATAGCGATAAGTGGGAGACCACGTTTATCTGAAGCTCCAACGAAAAAATTCAGCGCTTCGCCGTCCGCCTGGCGGCCGAGGCTGAAGACCTCTTCACCTAGACCAGTGCCTCCAGAAGCACTGCCTAGACGGGGACGGATGTCCTCCGGTTGCTGTGCGACAGACTGCCTCGCCGCACGCCTGCGTGCGGACCCGGAGGTGGCTGCCGCGCCATATTCGGTAGAAATAAATGTTATTCCTCCTCCTCTGCAAGGATAGAGGACTCTGTTACCTATCTTTTTCCCGCGCATCGAGGCACCCTTTTTTTGTTTCACTGATCGCCATCTAGTGGAGATCAGTGTTATTATTATTATTATTTTTAGCGCGATGCAAGCGCCTTTCAACGGCCGCTGAGAACACCATTCGGTAATCCACGAAACAGCGCACCGCTGCACCGCTGCGACCCGCCTCGCGAGTGCGCGAGTCTGTGCGTCATACCGTGTCTCGCATGGATGGGAAGTGTCGAAGCAGTTTACCATACGGTGGAGTTTCATGTCCATAGTGTACCAACTCCATGCGTTTAAGAATGGTTCTACTGAAGGGGTCGACGTAATACTGCAGTGACCGACCACTCGTTCGTATTACGACTGCAGAAATGGCAAGACGGAAAGGGGCGACTGATCGAGCTCCGCTCCTCTCGGATGATGAACCAATTGATGGGTACAGCACTTACACGAACATTTCATGCCAAATGAAATGCCAACTGGGACCAGCGCTACCAAGGACTGACAGTATTAAGACCAACAAGCTAGGAGACGACACTGTGTACGATATCGTCGGTGTATTTGTGATTGCATTCGACACTCGAGCTGGTGAGTCCCACAAAATCGGCGCTTGTCAGCTACGTTAAACACAACTAAGAGCGTTAGCGAAATGTAGCGTTTTCTTCAGCTTTTTCCTGGATTACCATTTAGTCGTGTAGTTTGTTCTTAGCATTCTTTATATATTTTTGTCTTCTTTGGCTGGCTGTCACGTTGCGACAATATGGTCCGCCACGTGAAAGTTTCGTTTGCAAACCTCGCACTGTTGCACCGTCTTTCGTGAGTCATATATTCATATTACGTTTCAACTCATAAGTGAGCGTGGCACCTACTGAGGACGCATGTGCAGCGATTGAAAATTGAGCTCTGCTGAAGTTTCACTGGCCCTCGACTCTTCGACTGCACATCTTCACGCGTTTCCCGAGGAGGCGTACCAGACTCGCCCATCTTTAGTGCGGTCGCCTGCACGGCGGTGTTGCTTGCTGCAGTTTAATCTATGAACTCGTTGCGAACATACAACAGATTACTTTAGGCTGCTGAATGACTTCTGAAGCTGTGAGCCCAAGAGACTTCTTTCTGGGTCATGTTTCCACTATGTATTGTTTTTTGACTCAACCTTAACACTGAGTAACTTGCTGAATAACATGATGTAATCGTGTCATTTGAAATAATAAAATCGCGCTTTAAAGCATTGGCTGTGAAAGATGGCTCCAGGAATCCACGATTGCGAGTATTTTTGCGTTCACTTTAGTATTGTTTTCTAAAGGTGCATGGAAAAGCTACATACATTCATGATTATATGTCCAGTGTTGCATTGTGCCCCCCCCCCCCCTTTTTTTTTTCTCGAATTTTTTTTTAATGCCGTCGTAAAGTTATTGTTAACATTTAATACCAAGACCATGCATCAAGAATGTGCACCATCTTGTGCATAGGTTTGTGCATTACCTGTTTTGTGGTGTGCATTTCAATGAAATATACTTCTTCATTGCTTTCTTCATAGGAAACACTGTGGAGTGGTGGTTACCAGATGATTTAGATGTGTCTGGTATCGAGTTCAAAGCCATGACCAGTGGCGCTCACAGAGTTCATACAGACTTTATGTAAGTATCTTACCAAATACTCGCATTGTACATATGTGTTGCTATTTGTGAAACATATTCTGCATTTTTGTTTTCAAAGATACTTCAAGAGGAAAAATTACTATGGGCTATCCTGCTTTGAGAACATGAAAGTGGAGAGTGAGCAGGAGCGTGGAGCACGGATGAAGTCCATAGGGGTTCTTGCGAAGAGCTACTCATTGTTGCATCTCCATAAGGCATTCCTGCAGAAGCAAGTACGGTACGCACACAGCTGTCTTATTGCCCCCGCAATAAGTCTGAGGGATTGACATTTTGAATGCTGACTGAAAGATGAAGTGCTGCCAAAAAGCTCTGGCAATACTCTGGTACATACTTGGCACGCAGTACTGTGGAAACTGCGCAGGTGCTTTAATGTGGCTGCACGATGGATGGACGATGAATTGCGAACAACTTTTTTTTTTAACACAGCTTTATGTGGTGATTGTGGCGAGCTTTTCTCACGGATCATCCCTGCTTCAAATATGTGGTGGAGCGCGGAAAGGAAAACACAAACACGAGCAACAAGTAGTACTTGGCAAATTCCTGCACCTTCATTAATTCCGACAAACTGCAATGAATAATTAAAGAAAATACTTCTAAACATCTTAGGGGAAATATGCAGAGAATTTCCATAATGGCACAGGGAAGAAGTGTCCAAAATAGGGATTTTTTGGATTAAGTAAGGGAATTTTTGGTTGCAGCATGAAACACATTAGTAATGACTAGGTTTTTTAACTTGTTCATTTTAGCAATGATTTTTGGAGTGCTAATCCCTGCGCGTTGCAGCCCACCAGTGGACTACCCTTTAATTTTCTTGTGTGCGGCTTGACTTGGCCTACCAATGAAGCAGTTGCAAAGCCAGCTTCCATGAACCACCAACAGATGGTAGTAGTGACCTGGCATGTGTGCTTTTCGTGGGCTCTTTGAAAAGTCTGAGCTGCCCCATAGCTTTATTGTGTAACTCGTTATTCGTGGCCGCACAGCATGAATACACGATGTCACCCAGCATTGACTCACGATGCAGTGAACGTGTTAATCACAACTGCCGTGGCCAATCGCAAGTGCCCTACAAAGGAGCTGGCAAAGTAAGCACACAAGCGATAAATCTGAAAAGGCATCATAAACATGTCTGGACCCAACTATTGGGAAAATTGATAGGAAGGCACACTATATTTACTCACAGTAAGACAACTAGGAATACATGGCGTGCGTCTCGCAGATAAAAAATGTGTTACTTTTCAAGGGCACTGAAACAATAAAAAATAAAGGAAAGGCAACTACAAACGTGCATTCAGAACAAAGATGTGAAAAAAATCACTGGAAATCTAGCGAAATAGTTATTAAGGCTTGTACTATAGGTAAATATATTACTTGTAAACTTGTTTAAGAAAGCTGTATTAGATCTTGAGGTTGGGAGGGGTTGGAAAACAAAAGCTAATGCACTTCACAAAAATGCCGCAGTCATTATGCATTGTAAGTAGTGTAACTTAGGTCATGATTCAGTTGTGCTGTTGGTAAGCCAGACTAACAGATATATGCCGATTGTAAGTGTAAGATGAAAATTGGAGAGCTTTTTTAAAAAATTTTAACTTTTATTGTAAGCTACATTGAAGCTTTATTTTTAATGACAGAATCTTTACTTCATATGATGTGCATCAAAAACCTTTATATGTCACTGGATAAGAAGTTGTGTGTCTTCACGTTAAAAAACAGTTATTCAAACGAATTGATGGCTGCAATTCTGCTCGAAACTGTTAACTACTGGAATTTGTGGGTCCCAAGCGCCTACATTTTGTATGCTGATATTGTGTCATTTTAATTTAAGGGTTATGTGTGTGTTCAGCAATTCGTATGTGGGAGATTTTCATGTTTCTCTGTCACGTATCTTAGAACACACTCATGCACTGCCTTTTTGAAGAGTCCCCACTTTAGAATTCTAAAGGCTAGAAGCAGGCTAGAAAGCCTGGAATCGTGTTTTAATGCAAAAGTATCTTAATTATGTTTCAAAAAGTGTAGTATGCTTTCATTGTAAGCATTGTTAATTTAGTTGCTTGATATGCCTTGGTGTTAGTCAGCTTTGAAAAGAGACATCTTCATAATGTGACATACAGTAGACTTTCAATAATTCCGACTTCAAGGGATCACAATTTTTTGTTTCAGTTATCAGAAGTGCACCTTAATATTATCCAAGACTAAATGTGATTTTCTTCATGGATATCTATGCAGATAGCATTTTGGGTCTGTATGACTATGCACATGTAGCTAAAAGCTTCAGAACAGCATTAAATATGGCTGAAAGACAGTGATATGCTTACTAAACCAACAGTGTCCAGCTGATTGTGTGGTTGAAAAACTGTAATCGATAGTGGACTGGTTCCCCTATAGAGAAAAACCATGTTAGTTGGTATCTCAGGACTTTAAAAGAGTTAAAATTATCCAAAGACCAAGTCATCAAATGGGTGCAAAAAATATTTCAAAAACCGAAAATGAAAAAATTGGCAATGGTCGTCAGCTTTTGAGTGAAAACTTTCCGACGATTTTCTGCAATTTGGTAATGGTGTACTGCATGCCCACTGTTGGGAATATCAAAGCAGAACGGCTTCAAAATAGGAGGTCCTTCTTTGTCCTCCTTCACAGGTGCTACGCAGTAAAGGTGGAGCCCCCTCACAAGCGGCAGTGCCTATGTGAGAAGGCTTCACCACACAGCGAGCGGCTCGCGATGAGCGCACATTATCGGCGCACTTCCTACTAGCAGAGGTCTTGTAGGTAGTGAGTGTAAATTTTGTCTTCTATTTGTGTTGAATGCACTTAGTAACTGCGATGAGGAATTGAATGCTTATTTGATAAGAGGTCATTGTCAGGCAAGTTAGCGTTGTGCCAGGTTTTAGTTTTGTTAGTTTTGGTATCTAATATCTGGATTATTTCTGGAGAGAGGATTTTTAAGTTCTTCATATTTGTTCTTAGTGCTTCTTGACAAAATGATAAGCAATGAAAGCTTTACGTTGTAGAGCAGTCACTGAGACAGAAGTATGATCATCTATATATTTATGCATTCTTGCTGCCCTTTGTACTACTTAAGAGTGATTCAGTCTTGTTGCACATGCGGTCCTGGTGCGAGAGGCGGAAAATTGTGAATTGTAATCCTGATTAAACTCTTACACTGCGAGGAGAGCAGTATACTAGGTGTTCCTCCTAAAATGTTATGCAATTTTTAAGAATAGCTTCTTTGAGTTAGAAGAGCGCTTTTTTCAGCATAGCATTGTCAGCAGTGTAGCGTATCAGAATACAGCTAAGACGTGCTAATTAATTAGTAGGTTGGTTAACTAATATTGGATAACTTTTTAACTATTGCTGTTAGTCCTTGTATATTAAGAGGTGTGTAGGCCACCGTAAGTAATATCCATGTAAATTTTTAGAATTTCGAAGCAGTTACCCTCGGCACTGTGACCCAACAAATTTTGTTTACATCACACCATAATGCATGCGCTTTCGAAAAGCTTGCAGGCAACGCAACTAATTGAAATAGCCAAAATTTGTTAGGCCACAGCGCTGAGGGTAACTGTGTTTACAAAATTCTAACAACTGAGATGCCTGTTCCTTACGGTAGGCACACACCTTCCAATAAATAATGAGACTAACAGTAATAGCTGAAAGTTAACTATTCATTATTATTTAACAAGCCTACTAGTTAGTTCGCATTAGCTGTTTTTCTGATGCGCTACATTGCTGACAGTGCTGTACTGAAAAAATTGCTGTTCTAACTCAAAAAGCCTATTTTTAAAAATTGCAGAACATGTCAGGTGAAGCACCTGGTATATAGTATTCAAGTTACGTGTAATTTGTCCTGTTAAGCTAACATACTCCTGGTTTAGTACCGTAGCTTGTCAGGTTGAAAAATTTTGCATAGATTGCTTTGTCTGCAAACTCATCATTGAAGCACTGATTGGAACTTAGCAAGTTGGTACATGTTGAAATTGGGGAACATCAGCAGGAGTATGGGTAGGTACAAGAAAGGGAAAATAAGAAACTATGCTTAGCAGTGTCATGTTTCGGCTACCTTTCACCATCACTGTTCATATTTCAGCTGATGCTCTATAGTTTTGTCAGAATTCTCCAATAAAACATGCAAAAAAATTTGCTGTGGTTTAGCTCTGGTTAAACCTGGAGTGACGCGAGAGCTACATCTGCCTGGCTACGCTTATGTTCGGCTTGAAATTGAAGACACGATGGTTTTGAACACATAGTAGTCACATAACGGCTTGAACCGTGTGACCAACCACATGACCAGCCACGGCGCCGCCACGGAGCTCAAGGGGTGGCCACGGTGGCCATGCTAAAGGCTCGAAGAGCTGGCGTAGTGTAGCTCTTGATACAAAAGTGCAGCAACACTGTAGTGTTTAGACTGTCAAAACGTTCACCCACTCCAGTGCTCTTTTGGAGCTGCAGTCAAGAAAATAAAAGATGTCCGCAGCATTAGCCAGCACAAATGTTACTGCAGTGTATAAAACTGCTGCAGTTTTAGTCAATTTGCTTGTGAGTGCCTCATATCAGCTGATGAGAGAGAGAGAAACAGCTTTTATTTTGAGCAAAGCTTGGTGGGAGGCCTTCAGAGGGCGGAGCCCTTAGTCCAGGGCCCCATTTGCTGTAGCCATTTGGTTGACCCGGGCAACCAGGTCACGTTGGTCGTGGGGGCTGTGCTGAACAGGACAGCTTCCCACAAGGACGGGCAGGGGTGGGGTATGGGGGGCATCGAGGGAGGATGGGGTGCTACAAGATAAATATGAGCTGGTGCTACAGGATACATACGAGCTAGCTCTCCGAGACAGTAGAGTTGCCCTGTCTTACAAATAGAATTATACTGAGAAAGGAATAAGAGCACTGTGTCTTGAGTTCGGCTGTAGTTCCCTGTATCTGTAGTAGCGCTCTACAGCTTGGTTTGGTAGAGCATAATTTGGCGGTGCATAATTAGGGCCCTTTGTTTTCGGGTTTTATTTTTTCAAGAATTTAGAGGGCAAAAATCAGGCGATAATTTCTTTAATTCAAATTCGGGTACATGTTCGGTTATTCAGAAAAAATTTCCATAAAGAGGTTTTTTTCTGGGGGGGGGGGTTCTTTTTTTTTGCAGCAAAAGGCAATTTACTCTTAAGTGCTCGTTTTTGTGCAGGACACAAAATACCCTATTTTTTCGTTCACTAGTTCGCAAACAACATGGAAATGACAGGTTGGACAGAAAAAAAAACTGTCAACCAAATTATTTCTTTTTTAACTTATTACAGTTATTTCATCGCATAAACTGTAATCAGCATTTCATGTGCATGCAAGACCTGCCTGCTTTGTACACTACGAAAACAGTCATTGCGCTTCACAGACGCTATTTTAAATGGACAAGAGCCTTGGAGAAGGGCGTCGTTAGTGTGGATAGCGCTTGATACGTGATGGCGAATAAATGCCTAGGCAGTACATATGCTTTGTCATCTCACTTCTAAAAGTTAAGAGTTTTCGAACGCATTGTTTCGGTACACAGTCGCGAAGTGAAGAGGACGTTGTTCTGTCACTGTGCTGTTGACGAGGACAAGGACGCTGCAGCTAGTGCTGGGGTGACCTGGTTTTTGTGTGCTCCCTGACTGCGGCCTGTCGCGCCTGCTACTGAGCTAACCCCCCATAATATTTGAATATTTGGTGGAGGTGCATAGTCGTGTCATGAATAATGAGCGTTAAGAGAGGTTTAAGGCCACCACTTGAATGAACACTCCTCTGGAATAAACATAGAACAGCTGCTAATTTTCATGCGGTTTGTTCAGTTTCGTTCAGGAAAACTTTCATATATATGTATATCGTAACAAGCTCCTCATTCCCTTGCCACTGCGTGCACTCTAGAAGGGGAATTTTTGAGGAGAAGACGGGTTCAACCTGAATTTTAAGAAACGTGCTCAGGATGTGAAAATCGGGTAAAGTCGAGGAAAATGAAGGGCGCTATGCATATTGTGCCACCTCTACTGTATCATTAGATTCATACATGCGGAAGGATCATGTAAACCATGTCTGGAGTGCCAGGTGCTTTGGAAGGGTGGTGCAAGCTTGGTGCAGAAGCAGTTGACACTGTCACACCCTGTCTGCTTGAAGATATGGCAATACTTAACTGTGAACTGATGGTGCCAGTGAAACCAAATTTATATATGTTTCACTTTGGCACTAGATGCCGTGGGGATTTGATAAATAGCCTTCATAATTGATCGGATCAGTATAGTTTGTGTACATTTATAAAAGAGAAATGGGAAGCTGGCTCACTTTGCATGGAAATGGGTAGCTTAATTTCTATTAGGCTTTCTTTTTTAATGTGAATTGAATAAAGTTAATATCTAGTTCCCTGTGGTGGCACACTTCATTTTACATGCTTTTCTTTCCTACTTGCAGACAACTGTTGGAGAGGCCAGGAGTATATGAAGACCTTTTTCAGTTTTACCTGGCACATAAGTCTCCACCTGCTTTGGATACCTTCCTTGGTACCGCCTACAAATCTATCTGTGATGGCATGCATTCTATGGAGGTAATTATCAGTGCTTATGAACTGCCATATGATAGCATCAGTACTATTGCATCTCTGCATAAATGTGTGGAAGTAGATTTTTTTAAGAAAAGCTTGGTGGGGCCTGATAAATCTTTTCTGCTTACCAGGACTTCATTGTAACAGAATGCCTGAAACAGCTGCTCACTTGAAAGCATATAGGCATGATTGTTAATGGGACATGCGGGTCTTTAACATATTTGTTATTATACCGCAGCGGTGGCCAAGTGGTTGAGCATCCGCCTAGTATGCGGGAGGTGCGGGGTTCGATCCCCAGTGCCGCCGGGTACCCACCGGTGATACAATGGGTACAAGCTTTCCCCTGGTCTGGTGCTCGGCTTATTTAGGGTGAAATGCTTGGGAAATGGGTCTTTGACCCCACCTTGAGAAAAAGAAAAATACCTTGTGACATGGCGCTCTTTGGCCATAGCTGCCCTTGCGCCATAAAAAATCCATAATCATCATCAGTCATATTTATTATTAAAGATATGGTAGTGAAATTAGGCGTGTATATATGTTTCTTATTCCTGTTTTCAAAAATATAATTAGTTTCAGTATATCTCAATTAGTTCCTATATTATAGAGAAATAAGGGGTCGTTACAACATTTTGGTGTCTATTTTTTGGTTTCGATTGGAATGGGGCCGCAGCCAAAGACCTGCCATCTGGAGCTGTGCTAATTATATTGTTTTTGAAGTACATCGTCATATAAAAATGTTAAATTTTGTCCAAGCAACTTAATTATGAAGTATAGTTAGGTGACATTATGGTTCACAAAATTTGAAATGTTGGCTATGGAGGCGAAACGCAAAGGCACCCTGTGTTGTGCAGTGTCAGTGCACGTTAAAGATGCCCAGGTGGTCGAAATTATTCCGGAGCCCTCCACTATAACACCTCTTTCTCTCTTTCTTCTTTCACTCCCACCTTCCTCCCTTCCCTTGTGGTGCCGTTCATGTGTCCATGGAGATTTGAGACAATTACTGCGCCATTTCCTTTCCTCAAAAAAACATTTTTTTCACTCCTCCAAACAAAAACAGAATAGCTCCACAGTTTAGTTCTTTCTGAATTCAACGATATAAGGTTAATTGAAATTGCACCATAAAAACATAATAAAAACTTCCGTAAGGCTATGTTGGCAAACAACACGAAGCTGAGAAAATCGAATTTGAAGTATGCGCGGCCGACCATTCGGAGGTCATTGTAGAGGCCTTAAAAAAAGTGCGGAATGTGGACGTTCCAAAAATATTTCACTGTAGTGAGCAATACCAGGTAGTGGGAAAGAAGCCCAGCTTTCAAACAAAACCAAGATGGCGGCAATCAGGCACGCGGTTGTGGGAAGCGACGGGCACGAATTCCTGCTGCATTTCGCTCCCAAATCGTCATTTCTGGGCTTCATAGGTGCGAAATATATAGGCATTTTTGTCGTTGGAGGTCAGCTATAGACCTTGAAATTTTTTAGGCAGGAACTTTTGTGTATTCATCCCGAATATGCCATTTTTGCAAAATCGAAATTTTTGCACTTTTTGATCATATCAAAATCCGCGTCTCCCCGTAAGCTGCTTATTAGGCAAATATACTATACAGGGTGTTTCACCTAAGACTGTTGGCAATCTTTAAAAACAGGCTTTGTGAGTTAGAACTTAGAAGAGCGCACTCTTTGGCACAGCATTGTCAGTAGTAGTGTGCATCAAAATGCAGCTAAGACATGTTAACTAGCAGCCATTAACTAATATTGAATATTTAACTTTTTATTTATTTTTTCCTCAAAGGTCCCTTTCGGGACATTACATGTAACTATCCCAGTTAGGCTCCTCATTTATTGAGAGGCTCGTAGCCGACTGTAAGTTATATCCATTTTCGAAAATGCCGTTCTCATCGCTGCTGCAGCTTATGGAATTTTGGGGCCTCATATGGGTAAAAGCGAAACTGCGCGTCCAGAAAGAGCTATACTCGTGGACAAGTTTTTTTGGCAATGCAGTAAAAGGTAGGCAGGAAAGGGAGAGATACGGGCCTTTGTCCCTGTGCCTTGGTGGGGTGAGGTTTTCATTGTTCGGGCTAGGGGTGCGGAAAGGTGAAAGACGAGAAGTTAGAGGGACGGTGCGGGGTCGCTAGGGCTGAAAAGCCTGGTTCCCATGGCTCAGGGACAAAGGCTCATCTTTTTTCTTTTCCTGCCTAGCCTCTGCTGCATTGCCAAAAAAGTTATTCCAGACTATAGCAAAGCCTACGCGCACCTCACACAGTTGTCATACAGTGCCCGGCTGGAAGTGGCTAAAGTTCTTAGTTTAAGCTTATCAGGGGATTTTGGGAGCAGCAAGTGGGCAGAGAGCCACGTGACAGGCATGTCGCTGTGTCATGTGCGCACGTAGGCATGGCTAGCACTCTTTCTGGATGCATGGTTATCGCTTCTGCCCATGTGCAGCCCCAAAATTGCATGCGCTGCAATGGCGACAAGAATGGCACTTTAGAAAATCTTAAAAACTGGTATGGATGGTGGGCTCCAAGCCTCTCAATAAATGGAGCTGGAATAGTTGCAAAGTTAACTATTCAGTATTAGTTAACCAGCCTGTTCGCTAACACATCTTAGCTGTATTCTGATGCACACCACTGCTAACATTGCCATGCCGTAAAAAGCACTCTTGTAACTCAAAATATTTTCAAAAATTGCTGAGTCTTAGATGAAACACCCTGAATGGAGCACAGCAACAGTACATTGTGCATAAATTGCACATGGTAGCTATATTCAGTCACATATTTTATATGGGTTTATTTTTCTGCAACAGTCGCTCATTTGTCCTACACAAAAACATCTACTCAAATCTTCCCGAAGGCTGTTCACAGCCTTTGTGTTTCTGGCTTACTAGCTTGCTTTGCTTAAGGAACAGGAAATACTGAATTGCATGTCTCTTGCAAGGCTCTTTCTCCACAATTGCTAATACCAGGGTCAAAGGACAAAGATCGACAACAGTGCAAAGATTCACAGCGAGATGCGGCCCTGTCACTGATGGCTCCTTTTGGAAGCTCAAGCCATGATCTACGCCGCTGCAGTCTGCAGTCCCTGGCCCTGATAAGACCCGCCCTTCTCTCCCAAGTTCATTTTGACGTGAACCAGCTGTTCCAGAACGTCGCCCCTGCCCGCCCAGCCTATGAGTGATGCTCAAGCCTCAAGAAATGCGACGCCTGGAGAACTTCTGACAATTGCCTGCTGTGATTTTATTATGGTGAGACTGGCCATATTCTTTGTCACAGCCTGTATCGATGTTTCAGTCTTCATGGTTTTGCCATGAACACACCATGACAAGGCTCCAGCCAATGCCCACATGAAACAATGACTACCTGTGTCGAGACGAGTATGTGCTGAACCGCCTTTTTCGCTAACCATTGCCATTGGCCTCCCGCTTCGCGTCGCCACCCGGCAGCTATGCAGCTGTGGTGCGAGGATGGTCCCCCAGACAGTGTAGGGGAAACTAAAGGCAGCAACCTTAGGAGGTGAGGTTGCTCAGGAGTGGAATGCCAAAGCTCCTCCACCAACCACGCCGCATGAAGACGGTGCCCCCACTACACCTATGCCGCATACAAAGACAAGCTCGAACACGATGCGATCTGACTTCAGAATGACGCTGCTGCCCAGCGAAATCACTGCGATGTACCCCAGCCATGACCGCAGCACCTGAAGCCAAGACCGCTCCAAGGCCAACTTGTAATGTGAAGACGCGAACCAGCAACATTGAAGTGGCTGTCGATGGTCGCACAGTAATTGCGTTGCACACAGGAGCGGTCTAGTCTGTCATTACTGGACTGTTTGCGACTCGGCTCAAGAAAGTGACAACTGGTTGGGAAGGCCTGCAAATCCGCACCACTGCAGGCCACCTTATTACGCTATCAGGATGATGCACCGCACAATTTGCCATCAACGGAGATACCTATACTGTGGTCTGTTCCCGAGATGTGATCTTAGGCATGCACTTTTTGACTGAGCATCAAGCAATCATCAACCTTTAATCTAAGTCCATCACATTTTAAAGAATGAAGCTGTATCTCCGATCCCAACCCCAGAAGGTCAAACAGCCCGCAATGTACTTAAACAGGTGAGCGACCCACCCCGGTCAGATGTCATGGTTTCCGTAGGAGTGGGGAATGCCAAAAACTTCAATAATATCATCAAGGGGAGCACGCAGTTGCTCCTAGGTTGAGGGGTTGCATCGCAAGAGGAATCGCCCACTTCCAGAATGGACAAGCTGAGGTGCTGCTGACAAACTTCAACGAAGAATACAAGCACATCAACAGAGAAATGATGATAGCTTTCTTAGACAAACTGTCCGATGTTAGAGACTCCTTTGCCCTCTCCGATGAAATCTCAGATGATTCACCTAAAGAAGACCACATGCGAGTCTTCAACATAAACCCAGCCCTGCCCCGGAACAGACAAGACCAATTTCGCATTCTTCGAAGCTACAGGGAGTGCTTCTCATTGTTGATGAAGGTCCAACAAACTCCATTTGCTAAGCATGGCATTGTAATCAACAAGCAAAGCACGGCCAACCTCTCTGCCAAAGCCCCTACCGTGTGTCGCCGCGAGAACGCCAAGCCATCCAGGATTAAGCTGAAGAACTGCTTCATGACTGCATCATCCAGACGTTGAAGAGCCCCTGGGTAGCACCGATTGTTTTGTTGAGAAAGAAAGACTGGATCTTTTCAATTCTGCGTCGATTACTGATGACTGAGTGATGTAACAAAGAAAGATTTGTGGCATTACTTATCTCTCAAACTAATGGGCTAACGGAACGCCTAAATAAAACAATCGCCAACATGCTTGCCATGTATGTTGACGCGGGACAAAAGACCTGGGGCGCCATGCACTTCACACCCACAAGACCGCCATCCTTCACCATCCCTGCGAACCTTCTTGAGGAATTTCTGCAGGCTTCGCACCATGAGCCAACAGCTGAATTCACAAAAAGTATTAATGGCCTCGTCTGTCCACCTATGTCGCACACTATGCCAAGAGTTGTCGTATCTGCAAACGCTGCAAAAAGCTGCCAAGACCAGCAGGATTTCTTCAGGCAGTTCAACCTTCAACGAGAGCTTTCCAGCATATCGACATGGACCTACTTGGCCCCTTCCCCAAGTCAACATAGTAGCAACCGACTACTTTACCCGCTATGCAGAGAGAAAGCCTTACCCCATGGCAGCGCTGCAGAAGTTGCCAAATTATTCGTTAAAGCATTCTCCTTCGCCACAATGCCCCTGAAGGTTTCATTACAGAAATGGGAACTGTGTTTACTGCCGAGCTCACCAAAGCTATCCTGCAGTACAGTGCAACGAGCCACCAAAGGACGACTGTGTATCTTCCACAAACTGATGGGCTAACGGAACGCCTAAGCAAAACGATTGCCAACATGCTCGCCATGTACTGACTATTGCAACGCTAAAACACATCGTAAAATGCTTACCTTGCTTAAAGTGCTTGCTTATTCATACCGAAATTTGACAGAGATGGCATACGATTGTCTTGCTTTTTTAACACCAAGCTTGGATGATGTACTTGCCTGATTAGATCAGAATAAGAAATCCGTGTCGGCTGCAGCATTGGTGACCCAAAACAAGCAGCTTTCGCATGGGATGGATAGAGGGATGGATGGAAGATCGGAGCATCCCCTCTGAAACAGGGTGGTGGCAGTTGCCACCATGCTCAGCATTTTTTTGTTTTGCTTTATATTGCTTTCAGGGTGTTATTGATTTAATAAATATGTCTATAAATTCGCCATTTTTCTTAAATACAATTTTTAATTCTGCGCTTGTAACCTTATGTCACCTCCCTGGTTTTGAGCCACCAATCTTCCAATCACTTTTGCTGACTTCACTGCAGATTCATTCACATGATCATTTTTATCTCTAAACCCTAGGGCTTCAGGGAGAGTGACTGTGCTTACATCGACAACTGGATGGATACCACCACTGGTATAAGATGTTCAATTGTTTCTGCAGATTTACCACAAACTGCAGGTCTCATTGTCTTGGTTAAATTTTCTTTTGTAGCGCCGTGTTCCTAGGCACTCTGATCTAGCTTCAAAAAGTAGGTCACTGTCTCACGAGTTATCAGAGAACGTTTCCTTCTTGATCTGCCTTTTCCACTTTCTTTATAGCTCTATAGTCTGTGTTTTTTACCTCTCGCTTAAGACTCGTTATTTCTCTGTTCTTGTTTCCTGCATACTTACTGGTCAATTTCCTAGTCCTTTTCCACCACTGTGAGTTAGTCCAGTTAAGATTAAGAAGCTCCTTTCCATTATGCTGTCCTGGGCTACTTCTCCATTTGGGAAGTTTACCCTATTGCCACTCCTAAATGTCTAATCTGCAACTGATGTAATGATTTCACAGCGTCATCTCCCTGTAAACATTTTCCCTTGCCATCTTAAATCCATTCCTCCACTCTTTGATTCTTTTTACCCAGACAGCTTATATGGCTCCATAATTTTCATGGCCCACCTTTAGTTGCATCATGAACTTCAGCTATCCAGCAATCAGTGGACATCTTTATTTTACTCTGGATGAGGATTTGTACTGGCAGTTTCTTTTGTCAATAAGATTCCCATTTTTGGTCCATTTCTTATTGAGAAAACTGCGCCTCCTTTGCCTCTGTGTTCTCTTGAAGCCACCCATTGTTTGATGGCCTCTTTCATTTCCTTATCCACCCAGCTTTGGGGCTTCCTCTTTCCTTTCCAGTGGTTTGTCAGTTTTACTTGTTTCATTTTCATACCGATGAGTAGTTATTATAATTCCATTCTTCCATGGGGCACTTCCCTATTGCTTCAGTGCCTGCTGCTATTACCGCTATTCGTTCATTTAATTTTGCACTCCCTTTATGTGCTTTCTGCATTTCTCTTTTCATCAGGGCTCCCATTTTCAGACTAATACATTTATAATCGCTTCTTAGACTGTACTCCTCCTTCTCTATTTCAATTTTTGCAAGCTTGCTACTGATTCCATGAGACATTAAGCATTAGTCAACGGTTGTCTGCCTCTTCCAGAGTTCTCGTACAATCTGTGTCTCCATCCAGATCCTTGATGTGGCTATTGTTGCCCCCCGATAAAATACTACTACTACTACTGGTAGTGCCATCTGGTGCCTATCCTAGGGACAGTTATTTTATTCCAGCAGCCACAGACCAAACTCTTTGAACTTTGGGGAAATTTGTGCAAATGCTTTCTGTGCTCAGTATTATTAAAGCAGTTGAGAAAGCATCTTCAAATGAGCTGCTCCCCCACTCATATCGCAGCTTAAAAGGTAAATTAACCGTTCCTCGAATAGGCACCAGATGGTACCACCAGTATGTTATGCGAAAGCTGCTTGTCTTGGGTCACTGATGCTGTAGACTATGCAGATTTTTAATTCTGATTGAATCAGGCAAGTACATCATCCAAACTTGTCATTGAAAAAGCAATGTCATCTCTGCGTCAAATTTCTGCGCAAATAAGCGAGCGGTTTAAGCAAGAGAAGAATTTTACAGTGCGTTTTTAGCGTTTCTCAACAGTCAGTATGTGCACACATCACACGACCTGGGTGCCATTCTTCCCTAGGTCGTCATTGCCTACAACACCACAGTACAGGAGACCACCCAGATGACGCATTTTAGCCTCATTCATGGCGGGGACACAATGGCCACCCTTGACACCATGCTTCCAAAGATCACCAGAAATGGCAGCCCTGACTTCGCCACCTACCTTTAGCATGCAGAAGCCTGACGAATTGACCAAATACGGATCAAAGACCAGACGCAGACTGATGCCAGATGCTACAACCGACGAAGATGTAACGAACCTGGAGACCGAGTCTGGGTTTGGACAACCATTCGCCACTGTGAATTGAGTGAAAAACTTTTCCAACACTCTTTTGGCCTCTACAAGGTTCTTCGCCGATTAAGTGAACTGGACTATGAAATCATCACCGATGGAATAATCAGCATCCCGACGCCACCGCACAGGACCAGAAGTTGTGCATGTCGTGCGTCTCAAGCCGCATTATGTGCACTAAATGACGCTGTATTTCCGTTCTCAGCATTTATTTTGTACTGTGGGGGTTATTTTGTGGCCATGTTTCTTTGTTTTAAAGCATCTGGTTGATGCTTCTTTGAGAGTGAACTAATTCCACGAATCTTTTTGTAGTGTTTGTTTGTTTACTCTCAAAGCTGCCAGCACTCGGCTCTATCATTTTGCGACGCGAGATGTGACCATACTTACCTTGAATGATCGTAGCCACACGCAACTGCTTCCACTTTGTTCTATGTTGTTGTAGTCGCTTTGGAGCCTTATCTCGACTGTTCCCTGCCAGCTTTAAAGGGCTCCAGAAAGGGGTGTTTGAGCTTGGCTTTAAGATGCTTGCACTATGTAGAGTACAGGCCACCGAGCGTCCATGCCACATATCAGGCCTCAGAAACGGGCGGAAAATTTACAATACATTTTTAAAAATTCCCGCTTTCGCACCTCGCGGCGACGCGCGGCGCTGGGCTTTTGCGCGAAAACGTGGCAGACGACGTCACGTCTTGCAAATGACGTCAGCAGCCAGGGGTTATCATTGGTTCACAGCGCCAAATTCAGATGTCACGCGCTACCGTGGGTGTGGCAACTCCGTGCATGCCGCAGCCGGCGACGGTAGAGGAGGGGCCGAGTGGGGACCGGCGGAGGAGCACCGCCGTTTTGGCGTGTGAGAGGAGAGGGAAAGGCGCGAAGACACGGAAGTTCAAATTTTGTCTGCATATAACTCAGCTTCCACAAAACGCATTAAAATAATTCTTGCTGGGGGTTAATTATGAACCGTTGTCTTTTAACATCCCAGAAATATCGCACTTTATTGAGACCCCTTTTCTGGGTCCCTTTAAATTGAGTGCGGCGGAGAGCAGCAGGCATTGTTGTCACCACCAAGTGACAGTATCATGTGCAGCCCATTTAATGATGTTCTTGTGGCACTGCAAAAGATTGTTCTAGCCAATATGTACAAGTTTAAAAGTTTGTGACGAGTTTTTTGTAGCGGGAGCTACGCTAGGCTACCAGTCGAGCATTTCGAGGCAACCGAAGAGGAGCAAAGGGCGGCGTGCGCTTTGCCGTCGCCGCGGCCGCGTGCCCGCTCCGCCGTCAAAGCCGAGCGTGACGACACGCGAATGAGCAGTTGTGCGCATGCGCCAATGCCATCATAACCAGACAGACCCCACAGCTGCGCCGCGTTTATCGTCGCCGCCTCGCCGCACACCGCTCTATCACCCGAACCCCGCGTCGCATGAGCAGGATTGCGTATAAAAGGCGGAGATGTAGTGGGCGTTTGTATCACAACGTTTGATTTGACATGCATGCAGAGGAGAGTCCAGCCGCTGCTAAACGGCGGTATAGACAAGAGAAGATTAACTCTTCAGATCCTGAGTGTGGAGTTCGCTGACTTTTCTGCGAACTCGTTGGTCTTGTGTTCACAAGGCCGCTCCAGTGGGGTGGGAAGTCGTCAACAAAGGGACCCGTCCCGTCCTGGCCTCCCCTTCGTGCGGCGGACGTCCTTGCTTACTCCACGCCGTCATGGGCATAACCCGTCTTAAGAAGCCTAACCATGTACAGCTGTCAACATGTGGTCGCTGTTAAGGGGTTGACAAGATTTCGGCGCCGCATGAGATACGGCTGAGTATTAGCCGATTGACCGGAAACCCACTATTCCCGTAACGACTGTGTTCGTCCCTTGCAGTGTGTTCTGTAAACACTTTAGGGATCGTTTTGTCGGCATATGTTTGTCGCGTGTATGACAGAGAGAGGAAAGTGGTAACGGCTGGGCCATGGGTGCCTTGGGAGAGGGTGGTCGCGTTTGTGCTGTTGGTGTACTTGATTGCAACCTCTCCTTTCCCAAATGTTTAATCAGCACTCTTTCCCCAATCTGTGATTAGTTGGCTTAATCCTTATTTTCCTTTCCCTGACCACTGATTGGTGAGGTGTGTCGCTTGTAATCTTATTGGTGGCTGTCCCCGCTAAGGGCGGAGACAGAGGGTTTAAAAACAAGCGCGCTGGGTTGAACGAGGGCTGAATTCGTCTGATCAACGATTTAGTCATGTAAATAGTTTTCTCCTTTCTTCGTTGCTTCTTGTTTTATTTATGTAGTAAATAAATAGTTAACCTTCTCCTTTCTTCGAGTAATGTGAATGTTTGCGAGTTAGAACCACCGGGTCACATCTAGAAACCCCGATTTCATCATCAACAAGGTGTTTCCTCTCATCACCACCTGAAGAGGGAAACTCAACTCTGAGGTTGTCGCCTGGCAGTTGGCTTGAACTAAATAAGAACGCTGAAGTCTGTGTACGTGAAGCAAGGTATCACCGCTGTCAGATATCTGCCTTCGATTGCGGTGAGTAATGGTGAAGCCTGCTGCATTCGGCTTCTGCAAAGCGGTATTATCATCCAAGGAGTCTACGTGGCACCACGAACACCTGTCAAGCAGACGATTGATGTGGTTGCCATGTGTATACCAGCCTACGGCGCGGTTTCACAGTTGTGTGCGACTTTGGGTGATTTTAACAGGAAACAGGACTCTCTTAGTCAGTTTATGAAAGAAAAGTTTGAATTTAATTTCGCTTTGCACCCTCACGTCCATATTACACAATGGGGAACTACTATAGAGCTTGTATACTAAAGAGGCTTTACTAAATCGAAATACTGTATCGACAAAATTGAGACCGCTGCATGCTACTTCGGGTAGTCTTCGTCTCTGTCAAGCAAAATGAATAAAAGATGTGTATACCCAATGTCTCTCGTTTCTAAATGTACACTGACCACAACAAGCTCAGCCAGGGAAGCATACCTCTCGCTACGTATATCCTGGCATAGCCGAGCTAAGCCACTGTCAATTCTTTTCTTTTCCTTTGAATAACCCCCAAACTGTTCAGCTTATTAGTGTTTAATGTAACATAGGTCACCGTAAAGGCTATTTGGTTTTATATGCTTAATTCATGCGTTGTGGTGACCTAAGGAGTACAACTTTTTTTTTCAGTGCCATAATGCTGATTGTGGCTTAGCTTGTACTGCTGTCAGATTTGCTCTTGCTGTTGTGTTGTACTTGAGTGATTTGAGTGCATGGAAAGTTGAATCTGTTAATGCTTCATCAGTTCCTTATAGATTTTTTTTTTCTCTTTAGATTACGCACCCAGCAGGTTGCTTCTCCCAGTTCCTGAACTTCTTTGGGGAGAAAATATTCCTTCTGTGGAAGTTTGCGCTGCTGAAAAAAAGGATCCTATTTTTTTCCCCTCCACCAATTGGTGTGATTTGCTATCGTGGTAAGTTAAATCATGCTGCTGTCTGCTAGCAGTAATCCCCATTGCAGGTTTTCTTTTCCTTCTAGTGTACTGTACGAGCACCTTGGTTGCTCACGTATACCCCGACGTAGAAACATGCCTGTGCCCACCAAATTTCTACGTGAATGTCACCGATGTGGATGCCCTGGCAGAGCAGCTCTCCTATGTGGCTTGTATGCTTTTATTTATTTTTTCGCAAAAAGAACATAAAAGTACAGTAGGTTCATTGTTTCAGGCACAACTGAGAAGATCTTTGAAACAAAACAAAACCTGTTTGACCTATTTGTTGATCAGCAAAATTTAAAAGTTCATTCCTCTTTGCACGAAAGGTTGCTGGAACTGAGTCCTGCTGACAGGCTGAAATACAACCACCTCTTAGAGCTCAGGTAGGAAACATGACTAGATGTTGTAGGCTTGTATAAAACTTTTTTTTTTTTTCCCTTTATCCAGATCCAAATGCCAACCATTGCTAGCTGGTGATTCTGATGCTACAGATGACTCCTGGTTTACTGGGTATGTGTCTAATGCTGTTGGAAAATCATGCATGTGGCAAAGTAGCAGGTAGCCTTGTCTTGTGTAGTTGAATACAGCTTAAGTCTGCAGTTTCACTTTCCTAATTTCTCTTTTATTGGCTTTTTTCTTTTTAGAGGCAGTGAGGGTTAACCTTGTGTGGCAAGCTACCCTTCATTTTCGCTCTCAGCGCAACACGAACGGGACACAAGACAAAGGACTAGCACAAACAGGCGCTGTGTCCCGCTCTCAGCGCAACACAAACAGGACACAGCGTGTCCCGTTCGTGTTGCGCTGAGAGCGAAAATGAACACTTACCAACTCGCCCAAATTTCCGCCTTGCTGAAAGCTACCCTTCGTTCTGTCGTATTGGGTTATAGTTGGGGTGTACAGTTGGTGAGGGAAGGGCTTGCTTTCAAGTTCCTGCCCTGCCCCCTTGTTGGGCTCTTTGGTGGGTGGCTGGCACTGCGGCCAAAAAACACATGCATCCTATGGCTCCCCGTCTCCCACAAAATGATCGCCCCCATAAAAGATAGTACTGGCCGATGTAACCGCCCAGTTGGTAATGAAACAAGAAGCGTTCTCGAAGTATCTTGTGATACACAGTGAATAAGCAGAAAAGCCAGCAAGGAAAATATCACCATTCATAGTTATAAGTCTCTCACGGCAGCCTTGGGCCTTGGCTACAAGGTGACGAAATTATCCAGTGGCGATATACTCCTCCAGATGTAACAAACTTTGAAAACATTCCTGTCTCTGTTAGTGCACATCGATCCCCAAACACAATCAGAGGCGTCATTTCAGAATATGATTTCAGGACACTAACCGAAGAAAAAATGTTGGAAGGTCTTAAAGAACAAAACGTCACAGAAGTCCGCCAAATAAACATCTAAAGATGACAAGGAAATACTCACAAAGCACATAGTCCTGAGTTTTTCCTCCAGCCAGCTCCCAGAATCAATAGATGTAGGATATCTGAAAGTAACTGTACGGCCCTTTCTCCCAAATCCCCGACACTGCTTGAATTGCCAAAAATTCGGCCATGGCCCTTACAGTTGTCGCGACCGCATGACCTGTGCCAAATATGCATCAAACGATCACGAATCCGAGAATTGCAACGCTGTGCCGCAGTGCGCGAACTGCGAAGGGGATCACCCCGCATACTCGAGGTTGTGTCCAACCTCGAAGAAAGAAAACGAGATAATAACCATAAAAACAAAAGAAAACATAACTTTCAAAAAAGCATGTCAGCGATTCAGACGGATACAAGGCACATTCTTATTCACAGCAAGAACAAATTTCGCGGATGTGGTGCAACGGGGCGGTGCCCCACACCAAGCTTTGGCACCTGCCCAGGCCACGCACAGTGAGCCTGAGGCAGGGCCACCCGTGCCCTGGGTAGACGCAGCGAAAGCTACCCTGCCACCCTAGAAAAAGGGCCAGCCAGCATGTGGGCTGGCTGCCCAACAGGCTTCCACCAGTCGAGAGAGGTATACAAACTGCACACCTATGGTCTCTCCGCAGGCCTCCAGAGCCTTGAGTGAGGCGATGGACATAGCGCTGAGCTCACCTCCACTGCAGCGGAGCTTTCTTGAATGAAAAAAAGGGAAAAATCCCAATAACGGGCCCCAGAGAAACAGGGATATAAGTTTCTGAAATACATTTCAAAAAAATTCATCATGTTATCCTAATACACTGGAATTTTTGGGGGACTATTAAATAACTTAAACGACATTAAAAAAAAAATTTTAGCTGCATTCTCACCTGTTTCCTTGTGTATACAGGAAACAAATTTAGGTGCCCCACACACAGATATACTCAAGAAATATAAAGTCTTTCGCCGCAACCAAGAGAAGGCAAGCCGGCTCTCCTGTGGAGTTGCCGTCATAGTAAAAAATGATGTTGCAGCTCATGAGCTTTTACTAAAGACTAAATTTGAAGTTGTAGCAGCCACTCTGCTTACACACAAAACAATAACTGTGTTGTATATATGTCGAACCCCACCTTCTAGTAAACGTGCTTGAATTAGGAGACTAGAGCAGCTACCAAGCCATGGTTAGTAGTTCGGGATTTTAATGCTCATTCACGTCTTTGGAAGAGTGGAAAAACCGATTCAAGAGGCCAAATCATAGAGGATTTTATTCTATGTAATAACATTTCCTTAATCAAAATGAGCTGTATAGATTTATCTTTTAGTTCATCCTCTGTGTTTAGCGATTTTAAATGGGATGTCATCGACAACCCACATGGGAGTGATCACCTTTCTGTACTAATCACCTTAACACCTGCACGAGAATAATAAACATATCACGAACTGTATTGTAACTCTGCGTGGCGTGCCTAGCTATTCCTCATTCATGAGGAGTAGTAAAATAAAATCACTAAGTTTGGTATACGAAAGAATGTAAAGAAGCAAAAAAGAAACAAAACAAAAGTCTGGGGCATTTTTCATTGGCACCCAACAGAAGAGAAAATTTAAAATTGGTTTTTTGGGAAAGGAAATGGCACAGTATCTGTCTCACATCTCGGTGTACACCTGAACTGCAGTGTACACCTGAACTGCACCATAAGGGAAGGGATTGAGGAGGGAGTGGAAGAAGAAAGGAAGAAAGAGGTGTCGTGGCTAGTGAAGGGCTCTGAATAATTTTGACCACCAGGGGATCTTTAACGTGCACTGACATCGCACAGCACATGGGTGCCTTTGCGTTTCGTCTCCATCAAAACGCTGCCGCCGCAGTCGGCTTTGAACCCGGGTACTCCTGATCAGCAGCCGAGCGCCCTAACCACAGAGCCACCGCCAACAGAAGAGAATTTCATTAATTTTAAAGGCCCAATATGTTCGTTGCAGTGCCGAAAAAAGTTTATGGCAAAAACGTGTCGTCCATTAATAGCTGAGCACCTTCTAAAGAAATGTGGGAGAAGGTTCAAAAGCTGACTGGCAGCTACTCCCCATTCACACTTCCCCTTCCGACAGCCCAAGTACACAGACAGATATAAAAGAACAAGCAGACATTTTGGGTGAATATTTTTCTGAAATTTCCAGTTCATCACACTACACAGAATCATTTTTAAAATACAAACACACAGCCGAAAAACAAAGGCTGCTGACAAATGGCAGTAACAACGAATCTTACAGTTAAAAAAATCCATACAGTGTTGTCCGCTGGTAAACGGACAGCACCTGGCCCTGGTGAAATACATTATCAAATGCTCGCCCACCTCTCTAAAACTGCCGTAGAGGCACTTGTAAAATTTTTTAATAAAGTTTGGGCATCGGGGAAAATACCCGAAGCACGGAAGAAAGCCATTATTGTTCCATTAAAAAAAAAAAAAACCCCACCTCTAGTAGTTATGGGCCCATTGCCCTTACCAGCTGTCTTGCGAATTCCTTTGAAAGTGTCCTGAATATAAGATTAAGTTTTGTCCTTCAATCCCGCGAACTTCTTGACATCCATCAATGTGGTTTCAAAAAAGCATGCTGCACAACCGACCATCTGGTTCATCTCAAAAACACATTCCGAGAAGCTCTTGTACACAACACTGTCTTGTTGTCTTTTTCGGCTTAGAGAAGGCATACGACATGACCTGGAGGTTTGAAATTCTTCAGGACCTGGCCGAGCCTGGCATCCGCGGCAGGATGTTGAACTGCCTTAAAGACTTCTTGTCTAAGCGTTCATTTAATGTCCGCCTAGGCTCAACCCTTTCGAGGGATTTCATTCAGGAAAATGGAGTACCTCAAGGATGTGTTTTAAGCACAATGCTATTAATTGTAAAATGAATTCTATTTAGGAAAATAATTCCAAGGTCCGGTATGTATTCAGTCTATGTAGACAATCTTCAGATAGCTTGCACGTCCTCCAATGTATCAGCATGTGAAAGACAAATACAGTTAACAATAAATAAACTGGCAGCATGGGCGGACCGAAATGGTTTTCACTTTTCTCCACAGAAAACATTGGCCATCCTTTTCTCACTCAAACGAGGCTTACAGACGATCCCACACTGCACCTGAGTGAAACCGAATTACCAATAAAAAATAAACACAATTTTCTTGGCATAACTTCTGACAAAAAACTTACTTTCCTGCCTCACATAAACGCATTGAAAAAGAAAGCTTCCCAATCTCTAAACATACTCAGTCCTTTCACGCCAACACTGGGGTTCTGATAGGACATGCCTTTTGCAAATTTATCGCTCTGTTGTACGCTCCTACTTACACTATGGTTGCATAGTGTATGGTTTAGCAAGGCAGTCATAATTGAAACAACTGTACCCAGTACACAATTTAGGTTTGAGTCTTTCAATTGGTGCATACAGGACGTCGCCCATAAACAGTCCGTATGTAGAAACTAATGAACCACCACTTGCAGACAGAAGAACAACGCTCACATGCTCGTACGTCCTGAAAATCTGTTCATTGCCGAAACATATCTGTTATCCAATATAGTTACAAAGTGCCCATCTCGAACACTGTTTACCAACAAGCCGCAAACAATCAGACCACTTCTCCGCTCTGAAGAGAAATGCCAAGAACTACACGTAATCGACGCATTGCCTAATATTTCTCAGAAACCTGATCCACTCCCGCCTTGGTACTGTCTGCCCTCTGTTTGCGACTTCACACTAACATCATTTCAGAAAAAACAAACACCTCATGAAATTATAAATTACAAAAATTTTTACCACTGAAGGAAAAATGCAGGGAATGCACTGCATTTTATACAGATGGTTCAAAATCAGCCCAGCATGTCGGAAGTGCAGTAATACAAAACAAATGGGACAAGACAGTAAGGCTGCCACAGTGTGCATCCATTTTCAGAGCCGAGTGTTACGCATTCTCTGTGGCTGTAGAAAGAATAATAAATGAGAACATTGAGAATAGTATAATTTACACTGATTCTTTAAGCATATTCGCAGCACTTCACCATAGGAATGCAGTTACGATAATAATCGGCGATATCATACACAACTTAAGAGCCACAACACAGGGACAAGAAAAAAATTTTGCTGGTATCCGAGCCACGTTGGAATCAGTGGAAATGGGAAAGCAGATGTATGTGATGCAAATGCCCAGCACAAAGAAATCAACATCGTAAATGACCCCTACAGAGATGGAGTGAAATTGGTACGATGCAAGCTGAAAGGTAAATGGCAGGCTAAATGGAATATTGAAGTAAATAATAAACTACACCCAGTAAAATCCTTTATTTTGTGTTCATGTACACAGTTCGAGAATAAGGAAAAAACATTTCCCGCAATTTTTCAATGAACAGATTCCATCCCCGATTACTCTTAGAAGAAAGTTCACCCGTCGAAATTTCCTGCATTATATCGTTCTTAAAAGAAGCAAAGCTTCTAAGCCAGTTGTAGTATTTTAAGAACTTTTAACTCCCACCTACCAAGCAAACAAACAAGTAGTCTGTTAAAACTTGTGTTCGTTATACAATAAGCTATTCAAGAGAAAAAAAATTATAAGCTCTAGAATTTTGATACCTGGCTTGTTTAATAAAAGCTGATTTTGTTTATTGTTGTGATGGGCTAGCGGAGTAATACAGAACACCGCAGACTGTGGCCCAGTGTTACCAACTGCAATTTCTTTTTTAAGGTTGTATCCTACTATAGCTGCTGCAGTTAACAGAGGCTGCAACTGAAATACAAATTGGAGACAGAATGAGTGCGATGCAAGTGACATGTTTGAAGCAAATCGAGACCTTGGCGATGGCAAATGCCAGTTAGGTTTACGGGCCTTGCAGTTCCTTCAGGCTCTTTTTTTCCATAGCCCGTCAGGGAGCTATTATAGAAGTGTGGTGTAGCACTAAACAGTGACCACATGTCATCTCCAAGCTTTTCGTATTGCAGTTGCAGGCTTGGCCATGTGGTGTTATGCAAAATGAAAAAGAAACTGTAGGGCACGAGATGAGGGTGGCGATGGCAGTGCTGTGAATATTTGTTTCGAGCGAGAGAATGGTGTTCATCAACCTTAGTCTTGCAAGATGGTCTTGTAATTGACAACTGCGATGATGACCCATACTTAGAAAGATATTTTTGAATAGTAAAGACATTTTCTGTGGGATGTATGGCAACCTTGCAGTTAGACAAAATCTGGAACCTCTGAAATGTTGAACATCTTGGGACCAGCAGACAGACAGACAGGGTCACTAGAAGAAGTACACGGGACAGTGCTGGACTAACAAATGAAGTTTAATTAGCAAATGGGCAACCTAGGATACCAAACGATTGCACAAGTATCAAACGCGCAAAACAGACGTAGCGAGTCACCGCTGCACTGCAAACACGTTCAGACTTATTTGGCACACACAACAAATGACAACTTTTTGTTGTTTCAAACCTACACTAGTGCACTGTTGTTTGTTTAATAACCTTAACTCTTAATTTTTGAGCAACAGTGATTGTGCACTGATGCACGTGTTACTACTTTGCATCTCTATATGATCGGCTTCTAGTAGCTCCCTCTCTTCCCTGTTCTTTCCCCTTTTCTGTTACTGAAATTTTGTTCAAAGCCGGAACACAGTTTCCACACTGTCTACAGGACAGGGGAGCTTACTTTGGTCACATTTTTCAGTGAATTTTTGTGTTCTCAACTTCTGAACATGAAAATGTTTAGAATCTTAAATTCATAATTCCTCGAACACAGTTCAAAGAGAATTGCCATATTTTCTTTGAATTGCACTGAATGTTGATTGGTAAATCAAGATCTGCGAGATAGTGCATGCGTTTTGAGCAAAAAAAAGAAAACAGTCAACTACATAGCCTGCTTATTAATATCCCGACACTGTTGTTTTACTTGCTTCTGTCTGCAGGTTTTTCATGGCCCAAAACACGCAGCTGTTCAAAGAACTGCTTGTAGTGTCCAGAAGCACCGAGAAGTTGTGGACCGATGAGCACATGCACAGAGTGGGCCTTGACCCCCATGGTGACAAGCTGTTTTTAACAGAATTGGTGGAGCGTTACGGCATAGACATTGTGCTGATTACAGACAGTGTTTGTTGCCCAGCATGACTGTGATAACTGCATAACCTTGCTACGCTTGCCCTGGCTATATTCCAGCTTTCATCCAATAGTTCTTGTAATCAGGTGGTCAAAGTTAGTTTCATGCATGCATGTTGTATGCTTTATTTTACACTGCAGCATGCTACTTACTCCAAAGTAATTGTGTAGTATTTGCGATACCTTTTTGTACATTTCGTGAGCATGGGTGAATAGCGTTTCATTAATTATGAATGCAAAAGGTAATGTATTTTGTGGAAAGAAGAATGTTGAATACTCAAATAATGGTGCAGCTTATGTGTTCAGTATATGCACAACAGGAGACATGCTGTTGGCACTACATAGGTTTATTTGTTGCTTAAGTGCAGGCCTTCCTTTTTTTTTTTTTCAAGAATACAGATTTTTTGGTCTGTAGTCTGAATGCAAGGCTTAAAAACTTGCAAGTCAGTGTACAAGTTCCTCATGGAAAAACCACCCAAGGCAAGCAGTTCAATAAGTATTCCTCATGTTCTAAGTCGTTTTGATCTTGTGATGCTTTACTGTAGAGGAAGTTTCTGTTAATTCTTATAGCGCTATTTTATAAATAAAGATACTATAGTGATAAAAAACTATGGCAAGTTTCTTCCAAGTCTAACCTGGCAACCACGTTCCTCACTCAGCCTACAACTGGCAACTAATGCCTAGAGTCAAGGTGTGTGTCACAAGGCTTGTGGGCCTATTTCTGAAGCTTAGCAGTTTTAAATTTTAAAATTAATTTTAAGAAATTATTTTTCCTTTCACGTACCATGTGGGACGTTGGCGCAATGCTGGTTCATTGTGACGACAGACAAAAATGCTTGCAGTGCTCTCAACTGAAAGCTTGTTGCAAGCCCATGGTAATAGGGAGACCAAACAGTGGAGCCAGAGAACGAGATGATAGTGCTAAGAACACGATGTAACAGAAACTAATTTCCTGCCCAATAATTGCAGCCAATGAACTAATAGATACTTGTGTCTGGTGAGTTCACAATGCGATAGGCCTCCATCACTTCCTTAGTGAACCAGTTGACATGTCCAAACAATACCACTATCTTATCAAAAGCTGGGAGATAGCCACCTGTGCACAGGGTGCCCCTATGCTCTCAGCCAAAGGTTTCATCAGTCTTGGCCATGCAAGGATGGCTGCATGTCAGATAATTCACAAAATACGCAGTGTTTGCAAACTGGGTTCCTTGAGGTGTTTTTTGGGTTTCCCAAGCACCTAAATCCATGTGTGCTTCAACTTCTGCCTTTCCTTTCAGGCACTTTTATTTTGAGACTAAGCATACTGTTTCACTGTACAGCCAGTCATTATTAATTGAAATTGGGCATTTTCTGAGGTGCTGCGAGTCTGTATACACTTTTTGCTTGCATGTCTGGCAAGAGATGGAAGCCAAGATGCACAGATTTCTCAGTACCTCTTGAAAGCTGTTATTTTAAGTTCCTCAAGGTTAAAAAGATTTGAACCCCTGAATGAAAATAAGGAAATATGGCATGAACTTCACCATATGCCAAAGGCATTTTCTGCAGCTCATTTTTTGTGCACAGCTGGACTAATGTGTCAGCAGAGCGCAAAAAAATTAGAGCAGCAGCTTTTTGCCTTCTGCTAGTAATGCGAGCACCATTTGTCTCCTTTCATGCATTAGTCACAGTGGATTATCAGAACTGCGTTAGCAAAGGCAGCAGTAACTTTTAAAATTACCTGTAGAAGTGTTGCACAACACCTTTACGAGGCAGTGTTTGCCAGTATGTGCAGCTCCGCGCAACAGACAAGCAGTGATCACCGAATTTAATAAAGATGGGTGCTTGAATGGATATGTAAAATCTCCAAATAATGAGCACTTTCTCTGTTTCAGTTTTCGAATTAAATGTTTCCTTTCAACATAGTGATTTCCTGAAAACTTTTTCCTGCCAGGAAGCAGCAGGCAGGGAATTTTCAGAAATTTGTGCACTGAACCATGGACATAAGATGCCATGTTCGAGCTAATCTGAGTCAACAATTTGTTTGCCCATACTGTACATGAATAAACAGATTTTTATTCAAACTTGTGCAGTCTAATGTTGCTTCTGTTTCATAGTCTATTTGCATGTTTGGTTTACATCGTGTTGCTGTTCCTACTTTTAATTACTTTTTTTCTGTTTGTGGGTGCCATGGCATCATACCAGAATACTGAATGGTGCACTGTGTTCAACCAGTGAATACCACGAGAATAAAAAGAAAACATTTGTATTGTGCGTCCTGTCCACACCTTGCCTAGCGCTAGCGTGCTTTTTGCTAGTTTCACCCGTCATGAGTACTGAAACATGTTCAGAGAGGTGTTCCACTTATTTTACTGAGCACCCATGTATTGTGCATTATTAAAGCATGCTCTTGTTTACAGACCAGAGACATGTTTCAAACAAATTACTACCTCTCACATTTTGCTCTGTAGTACAAAAACAAATTGCAATATGAACAGACGCCTCTGAAAGTAACACCTGTTATTTAAAAACTACTTTGGTATCAAAATTCCTATATGCCACGTGATTCTGTGACCTATATTTTTTATTAACCATGCACATCTGAGAGCTTTTTTAAGACTGCATGAGACAGTGCAGCTAACATATGTTTGGGACCAGTCATAGTATCCAATAGTTTCAAGAACCAAACATGCCTTTGCAGTACCACACACCATTTATTTTCGACAAAAGACAGGTCAAGTATGTTTCTTTCCCTTATGTACAATCTCCCCCTTGTAAAGCCTATAAAAAAATGAGTAGCATACAAGATGCTTTCCAAAATGATTAGTGTAGAAAGAAAAAGCCTATACAAGATGGGAACCTTCAGCTTGTTGCTAACCAGAAGGCTCCGTGGGTGGCTTCTGCTGCATGCAAGAGCGTGCCACTGATTCGAAGAGCCTGCAAAAAAAATAATAACAGGCAATATTACTGCTGGTGAACAAATATGCACAGATAAGTTAGACGTGACAATGTACTTGGTCCTTACGAATGTCAGCAGAGAAAAATCATGCATAAGGGAGCACCGCAAACCCTTCAAATCCAATCTGGTGGCTGCCAAACAATATAAATTTCTCAGCAAGTATAACTAGTAATGGATTTCACGCACATATAATAAGGTGCATGAAACTGGTTTCGTTTACTCATTATACAGCAAATGACCACCAGAGTGATGCAAGACTAGAGTCTGATGCTGCCTTAAAGATTTTCATCTGTGTACTCCACTATTCGACCAAGGTTTTGCCAGTAGCGGAAATGGCCAAGAGCATTTTAAAGCAGGCTATGTAGAAGGCAAAATCAATTTGAGGCAGCTTTCAGCTTTCTCATGTTTTGTAGCAGGAGCCCTACACTGAGAATGCCCTGGTTTGAAAAATGACAGCATACTGCACAAGATTTGAGTGGTGTAGGGTTGTAGGCAGTCATCTTGGTCAGCTATGCATTTTTTTTTAAATGCGGCCAAGTTTACTTACTGTGTAACAATTTAAAATGAGCGAAATTTTGTACTGGCAGTAGAGCAAATTTTTTCTGTACAGAAGTTGCAAAGTATGTTGACGAAACACCCATTTTCTTTAATACCACTTTAGTGTGGTATCTTTTCTTCACAAGGAAAAGTTGCACATAAAATTAAACGACATATTTGGAATCGGCACACATACATATGCCCTGATGGTTTCATAAATGGGACTTAAATTTATTAATACTTTTTTGGTAAGTGCCTTTTTTGGTAAGTGCACCTTGCCCCCTTAAATATTCCTTCTTATTAAACAGATATTCAAAGCCATTTTTCCTTCTCATTCACATTCCATTCCTATTCAAAAATTTCCATGTTCACACACCCCTACTTTTTATTGTTGCAAAGGTGTACAGCAGTGTACACGTGCGTACAAACCAAGAAGTGAGCATGCCATGCCTTGGCATTGCATAAATGGATAATATAGCCGTGCTGCATAAACAGCGATTTCGTCTCTTTCAAGTGCAGTGTTCTCAAAAACGACTGTGACAATGCAAAAATGGGAAAATAGCATACCTATAGCTGTCACTTCCAAGCCTTGCTGGAAGATCAATGAGTGTGGAATTTTTTTTTTTTAATAACTTGAGAACGTTTTGTAATAGCTGCCAGGGTGACAATAAACGATTCATTGTCATTTGCCACATGCATGCTTGTTAGTATATTTCAAATACCTATGCACTTCAGGCATAATTATTTGCAATTGTATATAAATTCGATTGCCTCATATCTGCTGTCAACGCTCGCCTTTTGAACAGTTTTGCAGCGGTTCAGACAGGTTCTGCCGAACTTATTCCTTGGACACACTGCTTAAAGATGAAACGCATGCCAAGTAATGACAGCGGCACTTCGGAGCTGCAGTGAGTTATGCAAAGCATCAGAGCATTTGCTTGAGTGTACAGTAGGCTCCTGCCTTTTCCACGTGAAATATTTAATCTGCAGACATAGCTTACCTACATTCACGCGACAAATGCCTAAGAAATAGCTATAAATGAATATAAGGCCATTTTATAGCAGTAGCTAGTGCCAGGGTCCTGCAGTGCTGATGCCGCTTTGTTGCCTCCTGACTTGCCGCTGTGCACCTACCAGCAGCTTCTGTCCCTGTATCAAACTTCCTCAGAAGCTTCATTACTACTAGAAAGGTATTGATGGACTCTGGTAGCACTACAAATAGTAACTGACTTCATTTTGTCAATCGCGTTCAGTGAAAAAAAAAAAAGTTTATATTGTAGCTTGAAGCCAAATGCTCACATGACGAATTGTTTACTGAGTCATGAAGCACTGTAAGGTGGCCATGCAGGTACCTCCTTACTGGAAAAGTGCTGTGCTGGCAGCAGTCGATTATTGGAGGGGCAAGGCGCAACAAGACTGCTCGCGAAATGGACATAAGAAGAGCAACCTGAGCTGCAACACAAGTGGGACTCTGCCATGCTCACTCGCGATGCCTGAATGCAAAGCATTGGTTGTGGAATGCTATCAGAAACACAGCGTCCATGAAGGTGCAAGAATGAAGCCACAGCGCGCAGGCCACGGGCTGGCTTTAAGCCCAATCATTTTGTTGTAGGCGTTTTTCTCGTCTTCTGTGGCTGAAGATACGCACTTTATAGATTGTAACTGACGAAAATTGTGAACGGTCATTATTAGGACTTTCTTGCGGCACTGCAACATGGCCCATAGAGCCAATGTCTAAGAGCGCCTGAAATTTCGGACGCACCGCAGCTGACTGCTCAATTTTTAGGACCTCATTCGCACTTGCCACCAATGCTTAAGCCACCATATTATGTGTACAGTGCAACCTTCTTACCACGCGCACGGCTTCACGGAGATGATGAGCATGGAAGAAAATGGTGGTGCATTTCAAAGCGAGGTTAGCTTACCCATGCAAAATGTACTGCAATCCCGACTTTTCTACTGACATTTTATTTTGATGATAGGCAAGATGCATATTAATATACACAAGCCACTGCAGAGTGCACATCGTCGGTAACAACGGAGATTTTGGCTCCAGTCGCTAGGCCTAATTACGGAAATGAACGCTGATGGAGCACTTGCTTCAGCCTTTCGTTAGTTCTTACCGTTCCCCTATCGTTGCCTTCTTGTCGTTTCGGACTGTGGGAGCAGCGCAGTTCCCACAGCAGCCGGTTCGCTTTCACGTCTAGACTTTGTCCCAGCCCATTCGTTTGTCGGCGATGTGCCGAAGGCCACCGTACATTGAGCTCAAGAAAGCGGTCACCGCGCGTCACATATACAGACGACGGGCACCAAGATTTAGTCGCGAGGAGCTTCAAAAGTGCACATAACTACTGATCACATCCTCAGACATATTGGGAATAAGTTGAAGGGATTTTTTTTCAGTCAAATTTGATTTTTCGGACTGCCCGATTTTAAGAGCATTAGCTCGTACTACTTACGTTTGTCAAAGACTTGGCAGTCTGCAATGAAGGTCAAATTGACCAAAACAGTAACCACGTGACCACACTATCACATAACAACAGTGGGTGCGTAGCCTCTAATTGACACTTATGCTTTTGATCCATTATATATGTGCCGGTATAGTAGCCATCGTTAGCGGTATAGCCGGTATAGCAACTTCGCTAGCCTATTTTCACTTTGCTAAAACTGCACCAAGTATCTTTTTGCTTGCTACAAGCAGCTGGAGCAGTTGGGCAGAAAAATGAAAATACCGCAAAGCAATAAAGTTGCACTTTAGAGTGGGGCTGAAAAGAAACAGAAGATCGTTCTTGGATCAAAGTGCACCGGCATAGAAAGCTCCAAAATTTTCAATACCCCAGACAACTCCAGTGCAACAATATCAGAGAGCCATGTTTTTCAGATGCTTCTTTGTATAGCAGTGGAATTAATTTTGTTTTTTTAGGCACATGAAACATGAAGTTATAAAATGTTCCGCTTACTTCTCAATCTCAGGTGCACAGCGCACGAATTCATGGGTCCAGAACTTGAAAGTTGGGTTCTTGATGAGGTCAATGAAGGTTACTAGGAGACCCCACGGGTGTGGACGATTTACAATGAGACGCTCTAGCAAGACCCTAAATAAAAGGAGAGCAAGAGAATACACATTAACCAAAAAAAACATTAAATGCTGAACACAACCACCTCTTGCTGGTTACTGCATAGTTTCAACCATCAGGCTATATATTTTACATGGATGAAAAATTCAGTGCGAAAAGACAAGTACAAACGAAGAAGTTGACAGGACAGCGCCAGTCCTGTCCACTTCTTTGTTCGTCCTTGTCTTTTTGCGCTGCATTCTTTAACCATGATCACTGACCAACAAGTCCAAACAGCCACTTTAGTTCAGTTTTTTTCTACACTGGGCTCTTTCCTATCTACCTTGAGCAAGCAAGATGCTGCCATAACCTGTGTGAACCTTATCGAGATTTCTACTTGCAAGGCCAGGATCCTCTCCTTCCATCTCAAAAGGAAAATTGTGCCATTTGAAGTGCGGGTGTTGTTCGGCCCTGTGGAGCTGTCTTGGGGACATGCTCGACGTACAGCTCCAGTCCTGTCCACTTCTTCGTTTGTCCTTGTCTTTTCGAACTACCGGGTGCACGAGGTATTTGAGCGGGGACATGCTCGACGTACAGCTCCAGTCCTGTCCACTTCTTCGTTTGTCCTTGTCTTTTCGAACTACCGGGTGCACGAGGTATTTGAGAACACTATGTTGACTTCAGACACAGAACCATATGTCCAGCAAAAATAAACATATTTCTATTAAACTTTGGGAACTGCTTCTGTTACCGTTTATTTGCACAACTGCTCAATGAACCTGCTGTCCGCAGCAATAACCGATTCAATTCAGGTTCGGAACTGACTGCATGCTCGAATCAGGTGGTCCTAAAAATGTTGGCCATTGAGTCTGCAATGGTGGCCTTCAGCGCGTCTTTTAATGTTATGTGGCTGTTTGTTGGCCTCCCTCTTAATGATCCAGACATAGTAGTCCAGCAAATTTAAGTCTGGAGAAATAGGAAGCCACAAGTTAGGAGTGACATGGTCATGAAAGCTGTTGGCCTGAAGGGCGAAGTATTCCTTTTGAAACAGTCTTTATCCAGGGTTTTACAACGATGTCAAGCACCCCTACATACATATTAGCATTTATGAGGAGTCCTTCCACAAAAAAGTATGGTGGCATGATGTCACCCTCGTGGCTGATGACAGCTAACACCATCACAGATAACGGAAATTTTTTGCATGCATCACTGTAGGCACTGCAATCAGCACTTGCGAAAAGCCACCGTTCATTATGGGGGTGTTTTTGGTTTTGGTAAAAGTTCTTTTCATCTGATAAAATCAAAAACTGGGCATTCCACACTCCTCATACTTTTCAGCTTGCTTAGCAAGTGCCTGGACCGGAGCAGATGATTCTCCAGAGTTTTAAGGGACATGTATTGCCTCATGATGTAGGAATGGCACCTCAAGTCCTGATGCACAGTGAGCCCGACGCCGACACTGACTTGGAGCTCTTTTGCAACGGCCCTCATCGATTTCCTGGGTCATCAGACGCTGGAGAAAATCATGCGCTCCGTCGGAGCGCATCTGTTCTTTCTACACTTTGTAAACGAAAGATTTTCCTATGTTCAGAAAGGTGGCACTTTCCAAGTCTCTGTAGTGTATGGCCAGGGTGAAAAGACTGCATGGCGTTTCATTTGCTGTGTGAACTTGTACGCTTCTATCGTGGAACAGATTGTGCAGAATGAATGATAAGGCGTCAATATACAAGAAGTTGCACACCTAGATAGGTGTGGCGACATTCCTGGTGTCTATGGCAATAGAGAATAGTATTCTCAAGTACCTCGCGCACAGAGTATACCCAAGAAAACTCTGCCATGTTATGAGTAGTGCAACTTTCATTTCTGCCCATTTCTGAAGGACCTTTAAAATAAATATTGTGTAATTAATACTAGTCCTTGTCTCTCTTACATTTCCTAAAATTTTCTCTACCTCTAAAAAAAGAGTGCACATCCACAAGTTTCAATGTTAGCTGGACCATACTGTACATCTCCTTCAGGTGCCAATTAAATCTGCTGAAGCGAAAATTCTTTTGCATAAAAGATGATCAGTAGACTAAGCAGAAGTGATGTGCAGAAAATTATGCAAAAATATTCATATTTAATCATATATTATTCGAGTCCACATTTGTGGACATGGCGCCTTAAACCTGATACATGAACGTAAAAACTGCTGCATTTGCTTGCCTTTTCAAATTGATCGTTAGACATGAATAAATGTTTAGCTGTGAGAATATCCGCTTCACGGAATTATTCTGTAGTTCATGACTTATAAAACAGATAAAGGCAGCCGTTCTGTGACAACAGGCAGAGAAGAATTCAGTATTTTGAGCACCGAATGCGGCTTTAGATGTGCAGCCTTCATGCCGGCCCCGTTGTGTAATTAACAAGTTCAGAAGTTGGGGCCAATGGTTGCTTCCATCATAAGTAATGCTTCAAGTCCGGCTGCATCGAAGGGGCCCCGAGTGATCTGAGCACAGGTAGAAAGGGGGAGAGAGAGATAGCATCTTGTGGCCTGTTTTACACATGCTTTTTGCAAAAATGAGAAATCCTTTTTAAAGGCCATTGTTTGCTCAATTTATGTCAGAGACCTGAAACAAACTGTCCCCTCACACTACCAATGTGCTGATTGTTGTTTTCCAGCCTTGGAGCTGAGAGGCCAGCTCTGAACTGACCATAGTGTAAGGGCACGGGTTCCGCTTTTTCATCCCCTCTTTGTGTAGTGCTGCCACTTTGTATTTTTCTCTGTCTCTGGTTTCATGCAAAATGTAATGATTCTTGCTAAAAACCGAAGCAAAATTTTCAAAACGATAGAGAAAAAATGTTTTGACCGTCACTGAAAATGGTTGCTTCCTTCGGATTCATGCGTTCTACAATCTAGCACAGGTGGTCTCGGACCTCATTTTGAATACTCGCAGGGCGCCTAAGACCCTCCTAGACCTCCCTGACTTTAAGCACTGGTCATAGCACGTTGTGTTTGTCAGCAGCGGCTCAGCTAAGTGGCGGTTCTTTGCGACCATCTGCGGGTCTTCGTTGCTCGGTCGGCCGCACTTCTTTGGAGGTGCTTCTCCATTGCTATTTTCATAAAAATGCTTCAGCACTGGAGTCATCCAATGTTCTCTTTGTATAGACCTCCTTCACCCCGCGACGTCATGAAGATGCGGTGGCACCGATGTCAGCAGCGACTTTCGCATGGTAGGTAAAACAGGTTCCGCCTGCCAGTGCCTACCGCAGCTGCTGCAGCTACCGGCGGCTGCATCATGCCTGCGCACTGCAGAAGCAGCATGTATTGACCAGCTGCGTCACTGTTGGATCCGCGTAGTAGAATAAAAGTAAACTTAAATTAGCCTTGACAGGTTTCTCGCAGATAAATACCGCATTAGGAAACTAGCTAACAGGGAATGGGCCGCGGTAGTAAAGCGCGAAGTCTGGGAGTCGATCGGCACTGCCACTCAATGTACAATAAATAGCATGCAAGTTACTGCGTTCATTCACCTGGACACCAGCATAGTACACGTATAACTACGCAAAGAAAAAAAGCACATATGTAGCTCCACACATATTTATCACCTTGAGCCGGTGTGCACGGGGCGAGTGATGCTAATCGCAGAAGATGTGAAAGGTCAGAAAACGATCCGTAAAATTTATTCCCTCGTTTATGGCCTCTTTGATTTCGCTTTGGTCAAAGAAATGCGGCACTGCAACCAAAGAAAACCTCAAAGAAATTACCTCACAATTTTCGACGACCGCACATCTAAAAAACGTAATTTAGATCTTTCTACAGAATATTTTGCTATAATTTTTCGTCACGAAACATAAGAGCCCAGGGCTAGGAAAGAAAAAATCCAAAAATAAAAAAATTTCAGCAAATCGACCAGTTTAACAAGGGGAAAAGTCTGCCTAGCTGGTGCGTGATCTTGCGGCTAAAAACAGTGCTTAAGCGAGACAGAGGAGATCGGAGACACGACGCTGTCCCCACTATTAGCACTGCGCGACAAGTGTGTCAACAGACTGTGAGTGCACGTCTGCTCCGCCGAAACAACGCCAGCACTTCCCCTTACTACTGTCCCGAAGTATAATCATTCTGGCAAGTGCCGAGTGTCAAGAAGTTATTTTATTTAATGCTTAGCGTAGAAATGCGTTCTGTTTACTACTAACTATATTTACAATACACAGTGACGAACTATTTCTCTGAATACGCCGCAGGTGGCCAACGCGAGCTCGTGTACTTCGAGAATTACTAAGTTGAAAGCGTCAACCATTGCTGTGATTCGCAGAAACTGAAAACATGCCTACAAGCCTTCAAAACCCGTGCTCAACACCTCTTTAAGACGCCACTCCCTGGCCTTTTGCCTACCGCGAGCCCGCTAGCGACTGCAGCGCCACCTCATTTGTTTGCAAACATGCAAGGAGGTCTATAAGGACAGTTTTCAATGCCCGTGAGCAGTAAGCCCATTTCGTACCATACATGCACAAAAAAACGGCGCATTGTGGGGAGAAAACGCCACTTTGATATCTTCGGCATTAAGGTGACCTGTCCACATTTGTGGACGCGCCACTCTGAACATCCACCGCAGCACTTTTTCTTCATCTATGACGATTAAAATTGATGTGCCATTTCACATTTTGAGCCCTGAATTGCATTATTCGTATCATTTGTAAAGATAGAATGCAAAAAGTAAAGCTATTTACTCGTCCCGCCAAAAAGCGACGTGATGCGCATTTTTTTTTTTACAAACCCATTTCGCTGTAGGTGCAAGTGATGGCGCCATAACTTGACAGGGATGGTCAAAACGGTAAGAGCGTGGAATTCAAAGGTGGAATTTGCCTTGCGTGGGAAAATATCAGGAGGTTTAGGTGGCGTCCACATATGTGGACGCACCACCCGAAGGGGATATGTGATGACGCACCGTTTCCCTAAACCACACATCCATAAAAAGCCAGCAACATGAATTATGCAAGAAAAATACAACCTTAGCCACCTTCACAAATTACCACTGTATCAAAGTACTTCCTGCAATGTCATGATGCCACGGTAAAGAGGTCTAGAGATTCTTACAGAAGTGATACATTCACAATGCCACGGTGCAACATGGTTTTGACAAACCTCTATGGTGTTCCATATTTATCAACTAAACAGACATTGAGGTCAAACTAAAAGATATATATTGATTACCATGTTCTGATCACAATAGGGTATAAGAATACACACACACACACACAAAAAAAAACGAAAACTACAGGTATCCCTGCCACACACTTTCACAAAATGCCTTTGTTTGTTCACAGACCTCTGAGGCTGGGCCACACCATCATGCACGTCAGTAATCACTCGGTCCTTTCTATCAGATATCACGAGTTTGAATTGAGTGGCAGGAAAAAATGTTACATTTTTACCTACAATTTTTCAAGCAATACTTTCATCTTTTACTGACGAGCAAACGTCACTGGAGACAAAAAAATCAAACTATCAACTTTTACACAGAACAAAAATCGGGTGGAATTGTTTTCGATTCTCTTCAATGTCCTTATGTCAGAATCATACAGTATAATTTCATTTCGTGGCCAAGGCCAAAGGAGTGGTTACAAGGCACACTGTAGGAGAGGGCTCAATTACTGTATTTACCCGATTCTAACAAGCAATTTAGTTTTGTGAAAATCAAACCTTGAAATGGCATGTGCATTATAATCAGAGAAAAAACCGAAAGAGCACCACGAACTCCTGCGTCACTGTTTTGGTTTATGGGGTTTAAAGCCCCAAAACTCTGGCTACGAGGGACACCGTAGTGAAGGGCTCCGGAAATTTCCACCACCTGGGATTCTTTAATGTGCACTAATATCACACAGTACAAGGGCCTCTAGAATTTCGCCTGCATTGAAGTTCAACCGCCACGGCCGAGATCGAACTCGCGTCTTTCAGGTCACCAGCCAAGTACCATAGCCATAGAGCCACGGCAGCAGCTATCTCCTGTGTAATTACCATCACAACATGCAGGTTAAGCCTTTCTCTGCTGCAAGTTGGCATGGATGGCATCTTGGAGACATAGGCCGAACTAATTATATATTTTGCTGTGTATCAGTCAATTCTTTTTCTACAAAGACCATCCGAAATTGTGGGGCCAAGCAACTGGTTGTACGCGCCTCCTGCTGGTGCCTGCTCCCTCCCGCATGAATGCAGGGAGCTCCATGCAGAAAAAAAGTTTATTCATAAGCAAATTGGTTCTGGCAATGAAATTTTTAACTGCACGTTATTGAGCCGGCTCATCGTGGTTGCTTTCCCAGACGAGCAGTAGGTCCTTGCAGTAGGCAGCATTAGAGACCTTACTTTCGGTGGCCCCCAAAGCATGAAGGGTGCCAGAATCTGAAACTACAGGACCGTTTGCAGTTAGGTTTGCTGCTTACCAGGCTAGTCAGCCAAGCTGCACCAGAGTGTGGAAGGTGTGCTATGTAATTGCTGTTGATGTCCATTTGCCTCCAACTGCTGACCTCGCGATTAAATTTTTATGCATCTGTTGTCTTGGGGTACACTCGAAGCGACGATAGTGAACCATCAAGAGAGCGACAAGGAGCAACGCAAAAGCAGGTTATGAATGTTACCTTAAGGTTCTATATAAAATGTGCTTCTTCCATCTTTGCAACACTGGAAATCAGTTACGCTTTAGAATCTGGTAATTGCAGTAATTTTAACCCTCTAACAAGGACAAACATCCACAACTTCACTTCTGTTCATTAGTAACCATACTCTTTGTAGACAACTTCAAGTTGAAAAAACAAACCATGCAAACAGCATGTTTTATTGCTACATGAAAGCAAGCATGAAAAAGCAGAAAAAAAACAAAGGCCTCTACGACAACCTGCATTTTCAGCAACTTGCCTTGTTATTTGTTCCTGGATGGCTTCAGTGTTGGCTTCCGCAAATAAATACAGCAGAGTACAGCTGAAGTAGTGCGTGTGACTATTGGGATACCGCAGCTGGTTAGCAATCGCATTCAAGAAGAGGTACCGTCCTGCATCAACATGAAATGGTTTTACATGCACTCAGACACGAAATTAGAAAGGCAGTGCACTGACATCCCACACGCAAAAAAAAACATCTCACTAAAAAACAGCTAACTAAACAACACAATACACCGAACAGCACTACAACCACCTCAACATGCGAACACCACCAAACTGCTACAGCCAAGATTACATAACAACGTAGAGGAAATAATTGAAGTGCACTTATCCAATCAGCAACAAAAACTGAAATACCCCAATGCAAAGCTGACAACCCTCACATCCCACCTACAAACAACCTACAAATGAAACCACTCCCCTGAAACATGAACCCACGACCACCAAAAACGTTGAAGGAAAGAATGCATGTCCTACCTCACCAGACTACACAACATAAGACATCCTACAAACAGATGCAACAACACACCCGCAAATCCTAGGTACCCACATAGCCACCTTCCTAGACACCGCCACTACTTGAGAAGCAGCAATCCTCGGAACCACAAACACCACAGAAGCGGAATGAATCTCTGTATCCATTAGCACACATCTGCACACCGACCACAGACCATCTGTAGAAATTCTCAAGAAGCATACAGATTCTTTTGTAAAGGCACTGTCCTTTCAACTTCAGCCCACATACTATTTTACACTACCAGCATGAACGCAACAAATCAGTGCATTCAATGCGTTTGCCCATGAACTTAGTATTTGGGTGGCAGTGGATGGCCTCCCCAACGCATACCCATTGACTCGCACCCCAAATGAGCCCCTTGACTACTGCACCATCATACACCACCCACTACATGTAAAGTTGCATCATATACCCTCCTCCCCACTCCACACTAGACAACTTACAAAGCACTCACCAGAGACAGCTTAAAACCAACTCACTCTTTCCTCCTTACTGTACCACCTGCGAAGCAACACACCCTCACTCCACTACTACATCTGGGAATGCCAAAGCCCAATCTGTGTTCCACCCATTCACACCCTCATCCCAACCTCCTGGATATCACCCTTTTGATCACATGAGCAAGCGAATAGCTTAAGCCGATCGACTGTGCCAGGCTGGAAGGGAAGGTCGAGAGGACTTTTGGACTAAGGAGCCTTCTCAGCAAGGAATTAGTTTATTCTCTCTCTCGTATTAGAAATCGCTGCACATGCCCTACAGTGTAGCAATGATAATGGCTGCTGCAGAGCACCAACATCCCACCCCTTTGAAAAACACGATTTATGTATTGTGAAATCCACATAAATTTTTGTCAAAATTATTTGTTACAGTTTACTGGCACAAAATTTTATTTTTATCTAAAGCAACAAAATCCTTTCACTAGGAAGAATTCTTAAGATCATTTTTGTAAAAGAATTCTATTGAGAGTTAAAAGACAATCTTATTTATTTAAAAGCAAAAGGTCCTCTTCAAAACCCTGAAGGCTTATTCCAATCACGCGTGCAAAAATGTCAACTAGTTTCTAGCAGTTTTATTGCGCCGAGAATTGCTAAAAAACATGAAAAATACATCAATGCACACATTTATCTACACAGTTAACCACATGCACAGTATACATTTCTGTACATGTGATGTTATTCTTTTTGTATGGTACTGCATCAATCTAGCTTTGTTTAATTTCGGTTGCAAAGACCCTCCACTATTTTGAAGAAAAAGAAAGTAAGGACAACATTTGCATATTTATCTTTTTCTGAAAAAAAAATTCCATTATGAACAGATATTTGATTAGATTTTGAATAAAAAATTCCAATATTCGCACACCCCAGTAGTTATCTTGACTTCGCATTACATGGCCTGCCCAAGCCCATTTCTTCCTCTTGATTTAGACTAGAATGTCATTAACCCGCATTTGTTCGCTCACCTACTCTGCCCGTTTCCAGTCTCTTAATGTTACACCCATCATTTTTCTTTCCATAGCTTGCTGCATTGTCCTTAACTTGAGCTGAACTCTTTTCGTTAGCCTGCATGTTTATGCCTTATAGGTGTGTACCGATAAGATACAGCTGTTGTATACTTTGCTCTTCAGGGATATTGGTAAACTGCCATTCATGATCTGAGAGAACCTGCCATATGTGCCCCACCCAATTCTTATTCTTCTAGTTAGTATTTCAATCTCATGATCCGGATCAGCGGTCATTACCTGCCCTAAGTAGACATATTCCTTCACTTCCAGCACCTCGCTACCACTTGTGAACTGCTGTTCCTTTGCTAGACTGTTGAACATTACTTTGCTTTGCTGCATGTTAATTTTAGACAAACCCTTCTGCTCTGTCTGTCTAACTCATTGATCACGCTTTGCAATTCATAGCAAGACAGTGTCATCAGCGAATCGCAGATTATTTAGGTATTTAGACCTTTGCCCTGCAGTGGGCGCAGTCAGGCTGACGACGACGATGATACAATCCCGCTTGACACGAATTCGTAAAATGCCCTAGCCAGAGTGCATCTTGTGGAATGGGCAGAAATCCAGATGTAACAAACAAGCCCCCCATTCCCCGTGAGTGATAACAGGAAGGCACCAACACTGGTAATCGGCGGCGCACGGGCCATACATTGCAGACACCATGATCGCCAGTTGCGCAGTGTGCACCGCAACTATACTCCGGGGACAACTTTTTTTGCAATGCAGCAGAGGCTAGGCAGGAAAGGGAGAGACAAGCCTTTGTCCCCATGCTGTGTGGGGAAGGTGGGGGGGTGTTTGGGCTAGGGGCATGAAGCAATGAAATGGGGGGAAGATAAGACAGTGTGGGGTGGCTGGGCTGAGCAGCCCACTCCCCAGAGCATGGGGACAAAGGCCCATCTCATTCCCTTTCCTGACTAGCCACTGCTGCATTGCCAAAAAAAGTTGTCCTCAAGTATAGTTAGTGGTGGTGTGCGGCACATTGGTGACGCTGCGAAACATGCCGCTGGCAGTAGGCGGCGGCACAGTACGGCCGTGGCTCAGCCGTTCACATCATCTGTAGTGGCGCGGGTGAGAGTTCGAAACATCCGGAATTCCGCACATTGTTCCGCCGAGATTCTACTGTATACGTAATTCATTTCGACAGCAAGAGCAGTGGGTGCACTTATTATGCAAATGTGTCCACTGTGAGAGATTTCCTATAATACAACAGTTTGATGCAGTCCCCTGAAAGTCATATAATCGAGATTGTACTACACTCACAAACATCAATAACAATAACAAACAGTTTAAATTAAGGAAGATAGAAAAGGAGAAAATAGTCCTCATACAGGGAGCCCACAAGAATGCACTTATGTATATGGTAATCAGTCTCCACAAAGAAGCGCTCACCAGGGGAGTCCGATACAAAGTAGACAAACTGATAGAGGACCACACAATGCCACAATACTTACAATGGCCCCTTCGAGCAGGAAAATATTAAAATCGACTGGGATGAACCACGACTTAATATGACGCCAAAAGGTGTAAATGCTAAGAAACATCAGAAAGACAATATGCATAAAACTGCTGCCCCAGAACATGGATCCTACTCATCACAAAGAGCGGCGCAAAGAGCACTACAATACAGCTTCTCTGGCAGGGAAGGAGTCGCATACTTGGGACGCCACCTGGAGAGGCTACGAGCGATCGTTGATCGTGGTGGTGAATGAGGCTGGAAACCTGAAAGTGCCTTCCTGAAGACATGAAACATCGAGGAAGCAGAGAAAATGATAATAGCGCTTGCCACCACCAACTCTAAGATAATAAAAAGCAGTCCAAAATTTATTTGGGGCAGGGTATCTCCAGATGCAGCCTCCAGCAAACCAAATACCAATGCAGGGTTCAAAATGGGCCCCTGCCCATGCATCCCTTGTCTGGAAAGCGTTGCCCACAACGCGACTAGAGGATTTGCCTGCCGAGCCGTGGGATTGTTACAGCCACCGGATTAGTGAGAGGATATAGAAAATCTCGGTTATGGATTTTTATGGCACAAGGGCGTCTACGGCCAAGGAGCGCCATGGCAGAAGGTGTTTTAGACTGCTCAACGTGGGATCAAAGACACATTTTCCAAACATTTCACCCCAGATAAGCAGAGCACCACGCCAGGGGAAAGTCTGTACCCATTGCATCACCGGTGGGTACCTGGCGGCACTGGGGATCAAACCTCGCATCTCCCGCATGAGAGGCGGATGCTCAACTACTTGGGCACCGCTGTGGTATATAGAAAATCTCGCCATGCACCAAAAATCCTAGAACACTACAAACTAGACAGGCTGACGTACCCGCCAGCACACACATTTTCCACCAAGGTACATTCAATACCATGGAGAAGTTTGCAAACACCTTTCCACACCCTACACTACATCTCAATGTATAACCTGAAACATACCTGAAACACTGTAAGAAGTGTCAACAACCAGAAAATCTTTCCCAGCTGTTATAGGCAGGTCCCTAAGAACCACTACAGTACACCACAAGCATCCAGCTCCCACCTGGCCATTCAAGCCAGGGCCATAGCCCAGGCAGAGGTGGCTGTGGCGGTCCAAGGGCTACCAGCTGGCCAAGAAAAACATCGTCCTCTGCCGATCTGCAGCAAGACCTCCCCCTTCCCAAGCCCAACCAGTACTATTTGATGTACCAATTTGAATTAGAGAAAACCTAGTGCCAAAACCATGCAAACCACAAGGACGAACGACGACGAGACAAGCGCTATACTCACAACTGAATTTTTATTGAAGCCAGGACGCAGCTTATTAGGGTGAAGCTTCAAGGGGAGAGAAGCGTGACAAGGAGGAGAAGGTGAGCAAAGGCAACATCGCTTCGCAGAAACGGGCAGGCAGCCAAAAATCGCACAAGAAAAAGAAAAATTACATGATAGCTGAATCTAAAAAGTTAAACTCTGAGGCAAAAAGAGATAAAGGAACTGATGCACCTACAGCCAAATTCCTTTATGTAGAAAGCCTCCAGGCTAATAATACGCGCAGTCTTTATCTATGCTCTTGCCAAGAATCTTCGTCTCATTCAAACGCGCCTCTCACCCGTCGCAGCTCATTACATGCTAAACCAAATGTGCGCACTTATCTTTTGAGTCAGACAAATTTCGGGCATGGTCCCCCAAACGCTCGTTGATGCAGCGGCCAGTCTGACCGACATAAAACTTCCCACAAGTTACGGGAATAGCATAGACCACTCCTACGGAACACTTGATAAACAGAGTGTCGTGCTTTATCTGGCAACCCCCTTCCTAGAGTTTCAGATTTGGGGACACAACTTTTCCAGCTTGTTAGGAGCCGAAAAAATGACACTCACGCCATACCTGTTGGCCACTTTCCTCAAGTTATGCACAAGACCTCACACAAAAACGACACTCACGCCATACCTGTTGGCCACTTTCCTCAAGTTGTGCGAGGTCTTGCGTGCAACATGAGGAAAGTGGCCAACAGGTATGGCGTGAGTGTCATTTTTTCGGTTCCCAACAAGCTGGAAATGTGCCCCCGAAACAAACTCTAGGAAGCGGGGTTGCCAGATAAAGCACGACACTCCGTTTATCAAGTGTTCCGTAGGAGTGGTCTACGCTATTCCCGTAACTTGTGGGAAGTTTTATGTCGGTCAGACTGGCCGCTGCATCAACGAGCGTTTGGGGGACCATGCCCGAAATTTGTCTGACTCAAAAGATAAGTGCGCACATTTGGTTTAGCACGTAATGAGCTGCGACGGGTGAGAGGCGCGTTTGAATGAGACGAAGATTCTTGACAAGAGCATAGATAAAGACTGCGCGTATTAGCCTGGAGGCTTTCTACATAAAGGAATTTGGCTGTAGGTGCATCAGTTCCTTTATCTCTTTTTGCCTCAGAGTTTAACTTTTTAGATTTAGTTATGTAATTTTTCTTTTTCTTGTGTGATTTTTGGCTCCCTGCCCGTTTCTGCGAAGCGATGTTGCCTTTGTTCACCTTCTCCTCCTTGTCACCTTTCTCTCCCCTTGAAGCTTCACCCTATATAAGCTGCATCCTGGCTTCAATAAAAATTCAGTTGAGTATAGCGCTTGTATCTCGTCGTCGTTCGTCCTTGTGGTTTGCACGGTTTTGGCGCTAGGTTTTCTCTAATTCAAGTATGCACCAACTAGCCCAAAAAGAGGTGTCAATTGATGTACCAATGAAAGTCTTTACGCACCGTCATATGTTCACAAAGAAACACATTGTAAAACTTAAAAGTCTTCTGCAAAATAATCAGAGAAAAACTTAAATCACTCAAGATTCAAGAAGTCTAGACTCATTATGCACAACCTGACGTCTGTTTCAGAAAGTTGAGAAAGTGCACGAATGAGCGTCTTGCAATGCTTCGGCACATCTCATGGGGACCCCGTGGTGTGTGGTTAGTGCTTTACATTATGTTGTATACTAAAGGGAATTAGAATGCCTGTGACAAGTCATTTGAACTCTTCGCTAAGAGCGAATAAATGCATTCATCTAGCTGCAGGTTGAGCAGCATTTTTGTACGAGCCTAAAATGTACAAGGGAAATTGCTAGACCAAACAGCTACCATCAGCAACATTCCTAAATAACATACAACATTAAATTAAAAATTTGTACAAAATGAGCATTCTCACCTTCAGTGTCCAGGTCAACAGCCAAGTTCTGGAATATGTCCATGTGCGATGAATGAGTAATTGTGCTCATACTGGGAGTCAGGCTCTTGCTCTGAATATAAGCAATGGCCTGGGTGCCCACATAGAGCACCAGTGCATTCATCAGTGGCACATTGTAATTAATGCCAGGCTCAGTTGTTGCCTGCAGGTTGCTGCGAAGTTCTGACAGAAATGTCACAGGACCGCGTGTCTTGATGTAGGAATCCAAATCCTGCAACGAAAGCCAAGGAGTTTTACATACAATAACATTCTGTGCCATTTTAATCAAAAAGAAAACTCCAATTTTGATGTCCTCAAGCACATGCAAGCCATTTTACATATTACTTTGCCCCAAAAAACTTCTCACAGAGGTTTATACCCGTGTCAAGCGCACAAAATAAATTACACTCACAAAGAGTGTCACTTGCTAAAAGTACACTCTAGCACATCTAAACGGTGTAACATGAGTGCACTCGCCAAAGTGCGCCCTCAAGTCGGACACACTGACTGCTGAGTATGTAGTCTCAACGGCAGTGATTTTTTCACCATAATAAGTAATATATAACAAAAACGTTTGAGGTCACTGAAGTAACCCGCATTGGAGGAATGCAAAAGCATTGACGCCCCGTTTCTCTTTGGCCCCCTTTTCCTCTCTTTGCTTCACTCGTCGCCTTTGCTCCACTCGTCTCTTCTCACATTTATTCGATTAATCACTGATGTAAATACATCCAATTTCCAATTACCACAATTAATTGTCTTACTTAATCAAGTTCCATCAATTGCCCATTTTGAGTTTTCAAACTTGGCGCCACACTTCATTTTCAAATTTGGCGCCAGACGCTGCCCTGGCTCTGCACACCTTTTGGACATTTTTGGCTACAATTAACTAATCACTCTATTGACATATTTTTGGCACAGCATCCTCACATCATCCTCTCTCCATTACAAGCATTCGATTGGCGCTACCTCTTCTAAGTTTCTCACAACTGCTGCGGATATGTTTTGCGGAAACGACCTTGTCGATATAGCCAGTAAAGCTTTCGCTTTGAAATGCGCACACAAGTTGACTTTAGCTGTTGCTTATATCCTTTATTTGTGCAATGGTTTTATGACAGCGACCAGCAAAACAATACATCACAAAAATGCACTGTAGTCCGCCATGCTATTTGTGGTCCGGATTCTGGACGTGCTAGGAACTTGCCTTGGCATGTCACATTTTTACCAAATTTAATGCGGTCGCAGCCAAAAATTAAGTTATGCTCATTTTTATGTACTCTACTACTCGAAACTGGCATATTTCTGAAGGTTATGTTAACAAATCACCATTTATATATATATATATATATATATATATATATATATATTGTTTTTAGCCAGCTGCCACTGTCTATCTACACGCGCACTCTGTTTTCCTGTTCAGCACCGCATAGCGTAAAGTGCACTCAAGGGACTGAAGTGGACTCCCCATAACTGCACTTTATTTTGCATGCTTGACAGCGGTATTAGTGGCAGTCCCAGTGAACAATTCAGCATTCAAAAAGTCTATACTTAGAACTAACGAGAAGACAACACATAGAATGAAACTGTTGCTAAAATGGTTGTATGAGACAAGTACAGAAAAACCTTGATAGTTCGAACTCGGTTCATTCAAAATCACTGATAATTCAAAGCACCAGCCTGATCCAGCCCGGTTAGTTCATCCGGTGTGCAAAGCAAAAATTCTCGATTCTGGTGAAGCAACGGCCCCTGGGAGCCATGCGCCGCTGCTGAGCGATGCAGATGCTTGGTATGCGAAGCACCCCAGCCCCAGTAGTCCCACCGAAACGTGTGCCTGCGCTTTTCACACTACGCGACCACTCTCACTCCATGCCCGCGACTGGTTTAATGCGTGCAACGCCAGCCCGCGCCAGTGCCGTTTATTTGAGATGTGCCATAATTAGAGGGGTAGGTTACCAGCATCATGTTATTTGCAGTGCAAGTAGTTTTGGACGAGCGGCAGGTAGTATGCGTCCCGTGCCAGTGCTCGTTCCTGGTAGGACGTATAGGGCTCCAAGCGTCATAAAAAGTCGTTAATCCGTATACAACTTGGATCCACTAATGAAAATTCTCACTGCGCGCTGTTCACCCAGCTCTTTTGCACTGGCAGTCTCTAGCTCGGACGAGCGGTAGATAGCGCGGCAGCAAACTTCCAATAATCCCCGGGGCGCGCAGAGTTCGAAACTATGGGACAGTTTACAGTTCAGTTTGCTGCTAGTCAGTCGGGCCATACGCGAATGTAGAAGGCAGGGTGGAATGCTGTTTTTTTTTTTTTGCTTATGATCTCCACCGGCTTCAGGCTGCTGTCCTTGTGATTGCTCATTAGACGTTTATTGCTTTGAGTTGTGCACACGCTGCGGTTCCATCCCACGGGAAACTACAAAGCACGGTGGCGAGATGAAGCGGAGAAAGGGAATGGGGGGGTGGGGAGGGGTACATGACTTTCATTTGGAGCAAACTTTTCTTAAGGGCACAGGGTAAGGTAAAATTAGAAAAAAATCGTTTTTTTTTCTTTTGGAGTTTTAGAAGTTCAATTCTTTCTACACATGTTCCATGATCGCACTTTCCTCAGAAAGCCATATTTACGGCTGAAAAACGCTTTTTCCGAAACCAAGTAGTGAGCGGCCACGCCCCCTTTCAAGATTAACGTCAATTTTTTCAACCAAAAAGTCCACCACCTGATTTCAAAACTTGTCTAAAATCAGCTACATATAAAAAATTGTCTGGCAACTATTGTACAGCTCCTCTTTTTTAGCCAAGACAATCCTGAGACGCTTTGCACGTTTTTTCCACGTTTCTGCAACCTTCATGCAGCTGCGTCCGAGTGCTATCCCTTTCGATCAGTATTGTAAATTGTGCCGGTGTTGGTTGCTGCTGATAAGTTGAGATGCCCAGGGCAAAGAAGGCCTTCGTCAGGCGTGAATTTCACGGCAATCGCTACGCTCATCATGAAAAAGCAAAAGGATGTCCACGACCGAATGAGATCCCGAACGCCGAACGCGCCAGCTCCTCGACATCGAAGCTTTCAAGATTCTCTCTGTGCTTCCAGGAAGAGGATGTGCTACAGAGCAGCAGCCAATATGCCTTAATGGACATGGACGGCATTTGTGCCGCAATTACGCAGATTTGTGTGCGCAGAGAGTGCGGTGGAAGTGTTGAGCTCATCGAAATTGTGACAAAACGGGTAGGTGTTGCAAGCGTTTACAGTTTGAACTGTGAAGTGTGTAGTGCCGCACAACGATTTGAGACGTCGAAGAAAGCTACTTCTGGCCTCTATGAAGCCAACCTTAGGTTAGTGTATGCCTTGAGGTCCATTGGTAAGGGAATGGCTGCAGGAAATATACTCTGTGCTATGCTAAACCTTCCTAAGCCGCCAACAAAGTTTGCGAAATACAATCAAGAGCTTCTAGGTCACATCGAAGCTGCTGCTCAGGAGTCGATGAAAAGGGCAGCTGACGAAGCTGTGCAGCTGAATGAGGGGGATAAAGACATCGCAGTTGCTCTTGATGGAAGCTGGCAGAAGCGAGGCCATACTTCCAATAACGGCATAGTCTCTGCGACCAGTGTAGACTCTGGGAAAGTGCTGGATGTGGAGGTTTTGTCTAAACGTTGTCCAAAGTGCAGCATCAAGGGTACAAACAGTGACCCCCTTCATAGAGAGGTGTGCCAAAGCAACTACCAAGGCACCAGCGGTGGAATGGAAGTCGCAGGAGCACTGAAAATTTTTGGCAGGAGTGAGGAGCTTCACGGCGTTCGATACGTCAAATACCTTGGGGATGGTGACAGCAAGGCTTTTATGGCTGTGAAGGCACAAATGCCATATGGTGATTCCGTTGAAATATCCAAGGTTGAGTGCATAGGGCATGTGCAAAAAAGGATGGGCACAAGGTTACGAAGACTAAAAAAAGGAAACAAAGCAGGAAAACTCTCTGATGGAAAGAGCCTCTCGGGCCGAGGCCGACTGACTGATGCAGTAATAGACAAGCTCCAGACGTACTATGGTTTGGCCATCAGAAGAAATGTAGGAAACCTGGATGAAATGCGAAAGGCCGTTTGGGCAACCTTCTTCCACTTATCGGCCACAGACGATGACCCATGCCATGGACTTTGCCCAAAGGGACCTGATACGTGGTGTGCCTTTAACAGAAGTCAGTCAGAGGGCAAGCCATTTTTCCACAAGGAGAGTTTGCCTGCATCTGTCTTGGAGGCTATCAAACCCATTTATAGGGAGCTATCAAAGGCTGAGCTCCTAGAGAAGTGCCTGCATGGGCGAACTCAAAATGCAAATGAGTCGTTCAACCATGTTGTTTGGGAACGCGCGCCAAAGAATGTGTTTGTTAGGCTTCGGACCCTACGGATGGCAACACTGGATGCTGTTCTTTCATTTAATGATGGTAGCATTGCACGGGCCAACGTTGTGAAGGTGTGTGGATTGAACCCAGGGAGCAACACCATCAAGTGGCTGAGGGAAGCTGACCATAAGCGCATGTACTTTGCGGACCGAGCAACACAACAGCTTACAAAAGAGGCCCGACAGTCAAAATGACAAGCCGAAAAGCGAAAAAATGACGGCGACAGTGACTACGAAGCAGGGGGCTATTAAACCAATTACTATGGAGGCGTTTCTGCGAATAAAAAATGGTTTTTCACATCTTTTTTTCTCTTTACGCTCTATTATCTCAAAACAGTGTTTTTTCTTACAAAGGTACCATTATTTCCAATGCCTTTCAAGACAGACGGCTGATTTTTTTTTCAATCATCTACATAAGTGTTGCCAACTACTGAACTAGAATTAAGCAATTTCACTGAGCAGTTATTCTGTTATGAATTGTGAAATGCGCAAAGAAAGGACAGATTTGTGTACTACCGGAAAAAATTTTATTAAAAATCGAATTTTCAACACATTTCAAATATTCTAGTTCAGTAAAAAGAGCACAAAATTTGGCAAACAATGATATATGTATTATTAGGCTACTGTTATTAGTTAGTGAGAAACATGTACCTCAACATGGCCTAAAATGCATGGGAAGTATAGGGCTTACCCTGTGCCCTTAAGGCATCAGGGGCTACGAGTTGGGGTGTCGACTTTCACATGGCAGTATAGAGTAACCACAAAATTTGTCCAATAAAAGTAGCACGTTCCAGCATTGAAATTTTTTGCATGGGTCTCATTCTTTTGCCATGATCGGTGAATGAGAAAACCAGGTTAATTCGAACATTTTTTCCGATCCCAATGACTTCGAATTAACGAAGTTTTAGTGTACTCTTTCCATCTGCAGATTATTCCTTCGGAGCCTAAAAGTGAGTCAGCAAAAGGAATGATGTCAAGACTTTAGACCCTTGGAATGATGTGAACTAGATATTCTAGCAAGAAGGCAGGCCAGCCAACATGCCCACTCCAAGTGCTCTACCAGCATTCGCTTTCATTTATGAACCTGGCAAAACATTACTGCTCACACTTTGTGGCTAAGATAAATGAATAGAAGCAACATGCTACAGTACAGTAAAACCTCGCTAATTCAGATTTCAAAGGAATGTAAAAAACGCCCGAATCATCTGCATTTGGAACCAATGAATGGCTGCCCAAAACTGCCAGAAACTGTTCACGTGAAAGCGAAATTCATTTGGTGGGAACATGGGCAGTTGTTATACCCTTTTATGACGAGAACTGCACGACAATAGGGATTTCTCACAGTTTTGTTAAGTTTTTTAATTGGTGCACACTATCGAGAGTGTCGGAAGCTGAACTGCTCCACAATGGTAAAAGCCTCCATAGCTTCTTTCAGTGTCTTAAAAGTGTAGTGCTGGAGCTTCTTCGCACACGGGTGTCACGTGTGAGGAGGCTTCACCACACAAACAGCGAGAAGCACGGGACGAGTGGAGAGTTTCAGCGCACTGGAAGAACGGAAATACCATGCAGGGGGAAAGCGAGGGAAGCACGCATTGGCACAGGAGCGGCAAGACAGAAAAGTCAGTTTGAATAAACTGAATTTGAATTAATTAAGTGAGTCCACTGTGTTAACCTCTAAAAATAGAAACAGGCAAATTGGTGTCCGTACATTTCTTAACACCATAAGTTCACAGGTTCAGTTTTACTTACAAAAATTTTGTTGAAGTAAACCTTTGGTATGAAAATTGCTTGCTGAAGGGAGAATTGCTTGCATTATTCTATGGTTAGCTGTTCGGGGATCAGAAATACTTCAATACAGCTGATGACAGTTTGCTGTGATCTAGTGATAATGTGATCACGTCAAAATGTTGAATAAGGACCAAGTTGCTGTCTACAGATTTTTTTTTTTTATTGTTGAAGAAATATGAATCATACTGCAACTCAGTGAAATGCAACTGGTCTGAAACTGCTTCCGTCAAAAAATAGCATAATATGAAATTACTTTTGTGCACTAAGGGCAACTGAGCAGTGTATAGAATTCAACGAAGTTCATGAGGCTGAAGGTGTGAAATTTGCAAATAAAATCAAGCCAACTTTTTTCATGCTACCGCTTGAAATAAAGATGCAATTGCTGAAAAAGCCATGATGGGTACAAGCCGCATGATGACGTCACCTATGGGCATAGTACGCTGCATTGCAGAAATGCTCGCTGTAAAAAAAAAAAAAAAAAACCAAGATGACTGCAAAGCTAAAACCTGCGCTATGTGCTTGGTGGCATTAAATGAGGCACGGTAGGACGTGGGCAGAAGCAGCCAAAATCGGACTGCTTCTGTAGATTATGGCATCACATGGCTTCTCTGCAAGCACGAAACCAGATAGTTATCGCCGCTTTAATCAGCAATTACGCCGCCATTTTAAACGCTACCGTAAGATAACCTGGCACAATGAATGCTTGAAGCTTGTTGAATAGACCTCTCCCGGCCTGCATCATCATCGCACGGCGGCTCTAATCGGAAGACTGCAGAAGTACCTAGCCACCCCTAATCAGAAGAGAGGCTTATGGTTTATGGGGGATTAACGTCCCAAAGCGACTCGGGCTATGAGGGACGCCGTAGTGAAGGGCTCCGGAAATTTCGACCACCTGGGGTTCTTTAACGTGCACTGACGTCGCACAGTACATGGGCCTCTAGAATTCCGCCTCCATTGAAATTCGACCGCCGCGGCCAGGATCAAACCCGCATCTTTCGGGTCAGCAGCCCAGTGCCATAACCATTGGGCCACTGTGGCGGCCAGAGAAGAAAGGCGGTGGGGCAACGCACGGCAACATGCAGAACCAATTCATAAGGGAAAGAGGATGATTTTAGCCCCTGGGTCACGCCCTTTTGACACCGCGCTGCTTACACCAGGGAGAGGTCTATTTCAAGAATCATTCAGCTTCCCTTGAATCATCTCTAGTCTAATGCACCACAGCTGCGGCTACAGTGCATGTATTTACTTCTGCCCCAGGTAATAAGTACTCCTTAGATGCATTTTTGCTACATGGCAAAGACAAATATAATTCAAGGACAACAACCACACTTTGGCTCATAGTACTACAATAGAATCTCAATGATACGATCCTGGTTGATACGAATTTCGAAATGATATGAATTCATGAAACGCCCCAGCCAGAGTGCATGCATTGTGCGCGATGGGTAGAAATTCGGATGCTACGAACAGCCCCCCACCAGACTGTGGATGATATGAACGCTTGAGCCGGGATCGCCAGTCGCACGGTGCGCACCACGAGTAGCGAGTGGGAGTGCGCTGCCTGTACATCGCAGATGCCATGATCGCCAGTCGCGGTGACGTGCGACCAGCACAGCACCGACAACGCGAGTGAGCAGTGGCGCGCGGCTGTAAGTAAACCCCGCCAGCCGGAAACGGATCTACGTAAATTCTGCATACAAATTTCATTCATTTTGAATGATACGCACATCAGATACGGATTTTTTTCGGGACCCTGAGAAATTCGTATGACCAAGACTCTACTATACAGAAAAAGTAACCAAGCATAGGTCTAGCACTATACTTTTTGCTAAAAATACACACTCCTTGGCCAGTTTTTTGTGAAAATATCATGCAAATAGCTCTTATGGCAGCTGCTGGCAGCGAATAGCTGGCAAAAAGGCAGCCATTTGTAGTTAAAGCCCAATATACAGCAGGTGTACTGCTTTCACATGTGACACCAATAAAACAGGCGCTGCACTAAAAAATTCAGGGGGCACTTTGTTGACCTAAAGTGCGCGGCGAGGCGAAAGCCTTTAGTGCAGTGTTCCTGCTTGTGTCACTGATGTGTGGTTAAAATGTTGATTAAGTACACAATTGTTTGTGAATCTTAAATGCTAGACACCGGAGGGCGTTTGGGAGGCATCCGTCTGATTTGATGCCGTTCTGCAAACACTCTCCAGCGTCCTTACGCTGGACAACTACATACGCATTCGCAGGAAGTAGCGTAGTCATTAGCACGCTCAGCTGCAGAATGGAAGGATGGTAGTTCGAATCCTACAGTGCACAAAGATTTTTTTTTTCTTATCAAGTTAATTTAGTCATCGGTGTGACATGACTTGAGACCGGACAAGGTCATGGCCGCAAGTATGAGCCATTAAAGGCTTTCGCCTTAAAAGACACTATATCATAGTGCCAAGGAGAACATATGCCTGCCTAACAAAGATTTAACACTGCACTTGCCTTTTTGAAGCTCTGGGGTTGGATAACTGAAGCGAAGTTTGTGAGGACTCTCGGCGCTTGTGTGATCTCTGGCAGAACTTCCACCTTCAGGTTTGGTGTGAAAGGATCAGGCAGCCGCATGTGTCTGGGAAAGGCACTCAATATCAAGTTGCGCATCTGAATGCAGTTAGCTGGAATGAGGTCACAGAAGCCATAGTGGTAGTCACAGAGGAACTCTGGAAAGTCATGCAGCAGTACCAGCAGCACTCGCAATGTACCCTGAAAAAGAAAAGAGTCGTCACTTGCTGTAAGCAGGCCCTTTCAGGCTAGTTTCCATGCCTCACCTTGTATAGAAGCTGAATGGGCTTCTCAAGATCCACATTGCGCAGGAAAGGGGCCAGGAACTTGAATAAATCATTAAGGAGCTGCGCAAACATTCCCCAGGCTTTCTGCTGTGGAGTCAGGGCCAGAACACGGCCCAGGAATACACGGTGAGAGATGAGCTCCAGCCAAGAGTACGCAAATGCAGGGGCCTTGCATGGCTGCAGAACATGCAGCGTGTTGCAGAACGCCATCAGCACGTGAAAGCCAATGGCTTCCAAAACTGGCTCAGGGGCACTCAATTCAAGGAACAGCATCATAAATATGCGGTGGTAAGGAAGCTGCTGGAACTCCAGGCCCCGTGACTCATGATCCTGAAGCAACACGCCAGCCACAATCCCAAGAACCTGCACAAGGCAAAGCAAACGAGAAAATGAATGAAAACCACGATGCCAGAACCGATGTTTCACCAGATGGATTTCAGTTAGTTCTAATTTGACACCAGTGAATAACTGATGCTAGAGACACTAGGAGCTCCAGCTTGCCATACAAGGAACAGAATCTTTATACGGGATGAACCAATTTCAACCTATTCAACCGCATATATATGAAAAGTAGGCATTCTTAAAGGTTATGGACCAACAACTTATGAAGAAGTAACATTACGATGATCATTTTGTACAACTCTGCACAGCACTAAGAAAGCAGGTAGCGTGCAATGGCTTTTGTCATTAGGCTTATGGGCATCAGAGATGCAATCTCAAAGCCGGTGATAACGAAACTGCGCATGCTTTCGGACTTTTATCTAAGCCAAGAAGTGGAGCCAGGTAACGCTGTGTGAATGGTTTCTTTTAGTGCGTATGGTCCTCACTTTGAATGGCGCTGAATTTTGCTTTGCTCGCAATTTTTGAGTAGACATATGTTTCCTGTAAGCTTCACTACCTTGTTTTTGCATACTGGACTTGAGCTGACTTTGGGGAAAAGATTTCGTGAACTCTAATACCACCCAAGCAGGGACAGCAGTGAATGTGCTATAACAGTTGAAGCATGCAAAACTTAGCATTTTTGCATTCCTGCTACTGCGCGCCGAACACTCGGAGGGAATGCCAGTTCAGCCACATGAGCATCCCCCACTGGTAGAACCTTAGCTCTAATCAACCAAATTTCTATTTTGCAGTTTGAGATATGAGCATTAATTCAAGACAACCAGTACTGCACTTGGATAGTGCAGTGTTTTTATTTGATTCTGATAGACTGCACTCTTTATCAGTAGGACCTTGTTGATATGTTCCCAGTTAATACATTCAAACTAAAGAGCAATACAAATGTCCAAGAGAGTTATAGTTTTTCTTCTGCTTCATACGTTCCGGAGTAATATGATTTCTTGGCAAGTACATGCACGGCTATGCATTGTACACCATGTTTAGCGACCAACAGACATCGCGCTAGAACACTAGCCAAGTTAGGAATATGAGACTGGAGAAGGCACGCAGCAGTGACTAGCCGCTGCCAGGGCAGCTCCTCCACACGGCACAAGTGCAATGGGTAGAGGCATCCAGAAAAGACTATGATGAAACATACTCCCAGGCAAAGCTTGGGGTACAAGACATGAAAAGCAGAATCAGCAGCAGACAGTCTCTAGGACAACATCTCCACAGTGAACGATGGAGCATTCAGAAAAGACATACAACATGCCAGCAGGGCTTTTCCACAGGGCATGAGTGCAATGAGCACCCAAAAAACAACTACTATGATGAAATTCTAGCTACTTTTGCCCTGGCTGCCTCCAGAATGGATACTCTGAGAGATTTCTTTCAAGGTAAAGACAATGCAAGTGTGGACAGAAGTCTACAAACAGCAGAACGGGCCCTATAGCCCTTGCATTAACAATAGCTAACCAGCCTGTTTAGCAAGTGATTCTGAATGATCCACTTTCCCGGACATTACGCTCTATACAACTCACCTTGTTGAGCAGGTTAACCTTGGTTGTTGGATTCGATGCATCCCCACTCAGCTTGACCAGCAATGCAATTAGACGCATGTATGCATCAAGAGAGTTAAAACATTTTGAGCGAACAATAGTTGCATTGCTGGGAGTCTGCTCCATGAGGGCCCGGTAACAGTGCTCCACACACATCTCTGTGCTGAGGCGGAAGAATCGTGTGATCAAATCATCTGTTTTCAAAATGCCTTGCACATTCATCTGCAAAAAGGTTTAAAAGTTAAAATTAGCACCTACATGAGTGACGCCAGATGGCCACAAAACAAGTTATTCAGCATTCTCAAGTTTGTAGACATAAAAACAAAATCCATCTTGGAGTCGCACCCTTGCACGGCTTTCTTAACACACATCGGAATAAAAATGCAATTACACAATCTTCGTATTGAGCATAATAAGGATGAACACTTTCCTGCCCACGCCTATTCCCACTGACCTGCTATTGATGGTTCCAAATTTGTATTTTTGCACTTTCAAAGTGAATGAATGGATGGATGAATGGATAAGGCTGAACCCTTTAAATCGGGTGGTGGTTCACGCCACCTAGCCACGAGTGCTTTAGGACAGCTAGCATCAGCCAGTGGGGAAGAGAGGAACTATTTGTTTAAATTTTCTGTTTTGTTTTTCCACCACGCAGTGTTAAAACCCCTCCGGCATCCCCTCCAGAGTCAGTTGATGAGTGTAGTTTTCATGATACCGCCGATGGTGCTGGCAATTGCTCCACGAAAACAGCATGTTTCTGCAGATTGATGATTTATGTGGATGTTTTTTGATGATGGCAGCAGTGACACAAAGTACATCTTCATGTCCACATCCTCTGAACCAAAGGTTGCCCTTCTTGTTCTTCCTTGAGATGCACCTTAGGGCGTTCAGAACAAGCCCCAAAGAATGGAGAAATACGGAAACAAAACTGTGCTTATGCGAGAAGAAAAGTAGAGCAGAAAAAAATTTCTTGCAAGGCACATGCAGCCAATCTGTTCCACAACACCAACGAAATGCTTTGCACAGCGCCACAATACTCACTAGGGCTAACCTTTCTTTACGTATCAAGTTATCCTGTACACAGAATTGCTGAGATATTATGCAGGTCCCTCGTGTATAAAATCAATATTCGGAAATTTCTTTACATTATGTCTGTACGAAGAAGCTGTGAAGTTTATCTTTTCCTTTCTGGTTACAAATTTTTTCAGTAAATTGTTTTTCATATTCTCTTTGAAAACATGTTGCTTGGGACTAATATCACTGGAAAGAGAATTTCCTCCTCTAGAATTTGATACTAAGCACTTTAGAATCAAGCATGTGCTGTTAAAGACAAAAAAAAATATTTACTACACTACCGAAAAATTCCAGGGGTGCACTTAAGTATGCTTAGGTGCAGTAATGCGAAAGCATTTCTCTTACTGCTGCGTGGGTAGTGACAATCATTTCCGAGACATCTGTGCATTCACTAGAGTCCCCTTTATTCAACTTCAAACGATGAAGCGTCGTGGCGGAGTTGAAGCGTTCCCGTCACGCACGCCGGAGCCCCGAGTTCGATTCCCACCTATGCCGCCCTTTTCTTTTCGTTATTTTTAATCAGTTCATGTGGACATGCTCTTTCCACAACTTTCGTTCACACCACTCATTAGACAAGAAATGCTTTCGCATTAAAAACTACTATACTTTCTCGCAGGCAGGTATCTGTTAAGGAGAGAGTAACTTTCATTCTTGGCACGTACTAAGAATACATCTTGGAAAGTGGTAAAAGTCTTGCACTGTTGGGATTCTTGAGGATAGATGTGCTTAAAATTTCCAGCTTTCAGTATTTCTCAGCACGCGCAGCACCTTTGCATATATGCATAGTGCAGCTACAATTTTCGATTGACGCTCTTTTAAGTGAGACTCTTATCGTGATTTGTGTGTTCTAGCAGCACAGATATCCATGAATGTCCCTGAACAGATTTTAATCTTCAATGTTCCAAAATGATCCTTCTTGCCAACAAACACTTCTGAACAGTACTAAGCCAAAGGGAGACTGCAAATGGCTGCAGCACAGACGCACAGCCTTGAGGGTTCAGAGGCGCACACACTGAAAGCCTTGGAGGCAACGGAGGGCACCACAGATACTACAGCAATGCTTACAGCTGTCAGGTAACGCCTATAAACTCATTGTATGCCAGCTCATGCAAGCCGTACCTTGCAAGAAACTGCGAGCTGTTTAATAAGATAAATGATATGAAGTCTCAAAGTTCAAATTACTGCAAACAACTCCATTTTTGCAAAGACTGTGGGGACCTGCCCTGCAGCCCCCTGAGTTTGCTTTCCCGCGAGGCACCGTGCAGCGGCAGTCTCACCTCGAGGCTGAGCGCATTCCCTTGTCAGTTACATTAACTGGCAAGAGAGGGCGCCAGCATCGCTGCGCGGGAGACTGCCAAAGCCCGCGCGCGGGAGAGGGGGCATGGGGGCTTCGGCTGGGATCGTCGGCGCGGGCGGACGTGTCGCTCGCGGCTCCGCTGAGGAAGCGACGGGGAGACAGGCTCCCGTACTCATCCCGTCCGGACTTCGGAGGATATATCCCTTGCCCTAGCGCGGGCGAACATTCGCTCGGAACCTTGCTGGTGAGTCGGACGACCTTGATTCATTAGCGTACCTTGTTGCTAGCTGGCGTTATTTTCTGTAGCAATAAATGCCTGTTTGTGTCAGCCAATGTGTCGTTCCTTTGTTCCCTCAGAGCAAGGCCCGCCGTGGTTGGCGTGCGCTCGGTAGCGTACGCGATCACGGGGTGGGGTCCGGGCGGCTTTGAACCGTGTCAGCCGCGATTGAGTGGGGAGAACGTACTTATCTCCCCAATTCAAACCCCACATCTGGCAGCCCAACGTCGGGCCTGCTCTTGGAACATTGGACGACTGTCGGTTCGGTTCGAGGAACACTCTTTGTCCGGACTTGACAAGTGCTAGGCCTAGAGTGAATTTTGATCGCTAGGACCTGCGGCATGCTTTCTTGAGTGTGAGGTGTATTGCGCTGCAGCATGTTTGAACTTTTCGACATGCTCAGCGCATTTTTCCCTGGAGTTTCATGAGAATCGGTCCGCATCGAGGGAGCGCGAGGCCTAGCGCCCGCGGAGTCGCCGAGCCCAAAACGAATGAGTACGGAAGCCACGTGGGTAGTCCGAGTTTCTGTACATATTTTCTCTACTGTCTCTTCAACTCTGGGAGTCGCGGCTCCGGGAGCCGGGTGGCCTGGGGCCACAGGCTCGCTGGTATTGCAGCTCGGCACCGGGCGCTCCGACACAATCCGATACGGTGGGCGCCGACCGCTCAGAAGCTGCTTTGTGCAGTGAGCGGGGTAGGACCACCCCACAAAGCTGACGTCTCCTCGCGGCTGCGCGCACATAACCCGTTTCGGGTCTTTGTTGTGGTCACGGTCGTTGTCGGAGTGGTAGTTAGGCCTGAGGCTTTTCGGAGCTGCCTGCACCACGTTAAAAGAGACACAACCACCGGACCGTGTCGTTGAGAGGGGGTGCACTTTGCTGCCCACCCGTATTTTTTTTTTTGTAACCTCGCACGAACTGAGCGGTCTCGTTCAACTCAAGAAAGGGCTTTGTTCACTCGAACTTTGCGTTTGCACAGCCGCCGACACGTTTTGCTAGCGAGTTAGGCATTGTGCCACGAGGCCTTTGCGGATGCCGTTTCCCCTCCCGTGACCTACGTTAAAGGCACGCCGAGAGCGTTTCGGCAATTTTGCAGATCCGGTGGAGCCACCCAGGCTTGCTGTCCGGTGCACATCGTCTCGCTGCCACCTGCTGCGACGGCGCGGCCTGTATCCTGTTCGCCGCATCCATCCGGGGCAGCTGTGGCGAGACCAGTCAGCAGTCACCTCCGGCTGCTGCTGCCCTGGCGACTACTGCAGGATCCTGGCCTGCAGTTTTCCCACCGGCCTTCGATTCGCGGGCCTGCGGACACGGTAGTCCGCGGGCCATACGAGTCGTCCCAGCGGAGACCTTCACGCCGCATTTCGGAATACCGCGGAAGTCTGCGTGGACACTGTCGGCGTGACCTCCGCTGCAAGACGTGCCTCAAGGACATGAAGACCAGGAGACTCCTCCATAGCATGTACTTTCAGGTGCGTGGGTCTATTTAAGGGTGGGGGGATGTGGGGACCTGCTCTGCAGCCCCCTGAGTTTGCTTTCCCGCGAGGCACCGTGCAGCGGCAGTCTCACCTCGAGGCTGAGCGCATTCCCTTGTCAGCAAGAGAGGGCGCCAGCATCGCTGCGCAAAAGACTGCCAAAGCCCGCGCGCGGGAGAGGGGGCATGGAGGCTTCGGCTGGGATCGTCGGTGCGGCCGGACGTGTCGCTCGCGGCTCCGCTCTTCGTCGGCGGGGCGAGGAAGCGACGGGGAGACAGGCTCCCGTACTCGTCCCGTCCGGCCTTCGGAGGATATATCCCTTGCCCTAGCGCGGGCGAACATTCGCTCGGAACCTTGCTGGTGAGTCGGACGACCTTGATTCATTAGCGTACCTTGTTGCTAGCTGGCGTTATTGTTTCTGTAGCAATAAATGCCTGTTTGTGTCAGCCAATGTGTCGTCCCTTTGTTCCCCCAGAGCAAGGCCCGCCGTGGTCGGCGAGCGCTCGGTAGCGTACGCGATCACGGGGTGGGGTCCGGGCGGCTTTGAACCGTGTCAGCCACGATTGAGTGGGGAGAACGTACTCCAAATTTCTGCTTTTTCACGAATCGCAAAGACCTCGTGAAAAATTGGACCTGCAAATAATTTTGACAAAAGGAGAGCTAAGGGGCCTGATAACCTTTGCTTGGCAAAATTTAGTACTTGTGAAATACTCCAGCTCACGACTTTACCTGAATTCGTTAAATATTGAGCTTGCGGAAAATAAGTCATTTATATTAAATTGTCTCAGGCACTTATTGTGAATCCTTGCAGCCACTATGCAGCAATTTCCACTCACCTGCTATGTTTCTATGCGTGCTTACAACATATTTTACTATAATTTGCATTTCCTACATGAGCACTACAAAGAGTTTTGAATGTAATAGTAAGGTGGAAAAGTGGGTTTGCCTTTTCTTTGAGAACATGGCAAATGCCCACAACTGCATGATGACGATCATGAATATGATGGTGCTCTTCACAATATGTCAGCACGTCCATATGCGCCACCTGATTATGATATCAGATTGACATAGCTGGGCTAGCAAGTCTGCATGCACACAGTGTACAAGAGAGGCACCAATTTTCTTCTCTGTCAATTTTGTGAATAATGAGATTGTAAACTTTGTATGTACTGGCTAGAGCACAAGGCATAAGCAGCCAAATGGTGCTTAAAAAAAGAATGCTGCCTGGGTTAGAAACAGATTTAGCAAGTTAACACAGTTTTCCTTCGCTGTGTATATTAGAAAATTTTCTAATCATCATTGTTTGTTCACTTAAAGGCCCTTAAGTTGGGGCATTACATAAGTGTGCAAAAGGTCGGGTGGGGAGAGGAATCTGTTACATGTTACAATGGTCAGCACAACCATATTTCGAACCAAATATGAACCGAACATCAAACATATTTGTATTCAAAATTTCAAACATTTGAACACCCCTACTTTTGTTTTGGTTTGCAAGAAACATAAATTGTCATTTCTGTAGTTCAGCATCCTAAAGATGCACATGCGTTATGAGGGACTCGTAGTAGAAGGGTCCGGATTGCTTTAGACCACCACCTGGGGTTCAGTGACGTGCGCCGAAATCGCACAGCACACAGGTTCCTTTTGCGTTTCACCTCCATCAAAACGGCGCTGCAGGCTTGATGTATTACAGTTGTATAAGGTGTCTTATCTATGTGCCTTTCCATTTGCTGCACTGCATGAATGGTTGTGAAAAAAAGTCTCTGCAGTTTCTGCGATGCTAAAAGAGACATCACTGCGCCACGAGATCCCATCAGGCACCATTAGGTACTTAACTGCACTTCCTTCTGTTTAAGATAATGGTGACCTAGGTTGACCTTGAAGTTCCCAAGATTTGGTCTAATTTCCACTCCACACCAGAAAACAAAGAAGCAGACCTTAATTAAAAATTAGTGACCCCTTTAACAAGGCACAACTGAACTGTAGAACCACGCTATAGTAAACTTTGATATAATATAGTAAAGTGAAACTGCGGCCCCATTTCACCTTTTATAGACAACTGTACTTTTTTTTTTGGTTATAGTAAAAACTTTTTTGAAAGAAATGGCTATAGTAAAGAGCCGTAGTGACGTACTTTCCAAGAAATGATGACAAACGGCGCGTGCGAGGCCAACATTTGGAGGCAAATGGATACCAAAGACAATAAAACAGTGCTCTGAGATAGCTTCGCTACCACGCTCGGAAGCTGTGAGGGGAAGCCAACTTATAAAAAGCCTTGGGATCACGAGGCAAAATGTGCAGCATGCATAGAAAAAAAGTAAAGCTGGCTGTGAACGCAGAAAGGTGGCGCGGATCGCTAAGAAAAGAAAGACAGTAAATGTGCAGTGAAAAGTAGGGAAAGAAAGAAAAGGGCGATAATTCGCAGCACAGCAGCACGAAGCGCAGGGAAGTGGCGGCACTGAGTGAGCGGTGCCGCAAAGCACCGCTCACTCAAAGTTTAGCAGGCAGCCTAGCCTTACCTGCTGTACAAATATCTGGAAGGCCTTAGTGGAGTCCTTGCCAGCAGTGGGAGCATTGTACATCGACACCCACTCCCGCAGCAGAAATTCTGTCTTCTCATGCAGACCAGGCGGGTCGTCGTACTCGCGCGCCTGGCTGATGCCAGAGTGCATCATTGACATGGGCCCACTGCTAGGCACACCCCCGTACTCCACTGCGCCCCCCACCACTTCCGCTGCGCAGCATCTCCATCACTTGAGACAACCTGAAAACACACCATCTTTGAATCCCTTCTAAAAGAATAAATGGTTCTAATAAATGGTTTTGCTATGCCTATTTTCTGATTATCTTTTTCAGAGACTGGAGTCCACAAGCCCCAAACTGCACTTCTAATTCCAAGTGGCCAATTCATGTTCTACAGTACAGTATATGAGGTTCAGCTCTAGACCAGAGGTTGTCGTTTGACGGATGTTTATGTGCCACAGCAACACTGCGGACTGTACCAATACACTTATTACATTTATTATGTCACTACAGTCAGTACAACACATCATGGACAGCATGGTGGAATGTAAGGGCTTCTCCAATTTAAAAAATATTTTGAGTCCAAACCTGTACTCATGCATATTAAATCTGTATTAAATAAACGTTATACATTCGTAGCATTCGTTTTATGCTTAAGGGTACAGTGTAAGCCCTATACTTCCCATGCATTTTAGGCCATGTTGAGATACATGTTTCTCACCAACCAATAACAGTACTCTGGTAATACATATATCATTTTGTTCCAAATTTTGTGCACCTTTTACTGAACTAGAATAATTGAAATTTGCTGAAAATGTGATTTTCCATGAAATTTTTACCTGTAGTGCATAAATTTGGGCGTTCTTCGAGCATTTAAAAATTTATAACGGAAAAACAGCTTAGTCAAATTGCTTAATTCAAGTTCAGTAGTTGCCAACACTTCTGTATATGATTGCAAAGAAAATCAGCCGTCTGTCTTGAAAGGCATTGGAAATAATAGTACCTTTGTATGAAAAAACACACACTTCTGTATATGATTGCAAAGAAAATCAGCCGTCTGTCTTGAAAGGCATTGGAAATAATAGTACCTTTGTATGAAAAAACACTGTTTTGAGATAATTGAGCCTAAAGTGAAAAAAGACGTGAAAAACCATTTTTATTCAGCTTGTCGCTTTGCTTGCCAGGCCTCTTTTGCGAGCTGCCGCGTTGCTTGGTCCGCAAAGCACATTTGCTCGTGGTCAGCTTCCTTCAGCCACTCGATGGTGTTGCGCCCTGGGTTTAATCCACAAGCCTTCAAAACGTTGGTCCATGCGATGCTACCATCATTAAATAAAAGAACAGCGCCCAGAACTGTAAACGCTTGCAACACCTACCCACTTCGTCACAATTTCGATGAGCTTAACACTTCCACTGCACTGTCTACACACACAACTCTGTAATTGTGGCACAAATGCCACCCATGTCCATTAAGGCATATTCGCTGCTACTCTGTAGCACATCCTCTTCCTGGAAGCACACAAAAAATCTTGAAAGCTTCGATGTCGAGGAGCTGGCGCGTTCGGTGTCTCATTACATCATGGACATCAGTTTCCTTTTTCACGATGAGTGTAACAGCTGCCGTGGAATTCACACCTGACGAAGGCCTTCTTTGACCTGGGCACCTCTACTTATCATCAACAACTAACACCAGCTCAAAGTACAATACTCATCAAAAGGGAAAGCACCTGGACACAGCTGCATGAAAGTTGCAGAAACGTGGAAGAAATGTGCACAGCGTCTGAGGATTATCTTGGCTAAAAAAATAGGAGCTGTACTATAGTTGCCAGACAATTTTTTATATCTGGCTGAAATCAGTTGGTAGACTTGATTGAAAAAACTGACAACAAACGGGGAGGGTATCCGGAAAGGGGGCGTGGCCACTTACTACTTGGTTTCGGGAAAAGCGTATTTCAGACCGAAATATGGCTTTCTGAGGAAAGTGCGATCACGGAACATGTACAGAAAGAATTGAACTTCTCAAATTGCAAAAGAAAAAAAAACAATTTCTTTTTTCAAATTTTACCTTACCCCTAGTCCTAAGGGGACAGGGTGTGTAATGTGCTTGGCTGGACGGATGACCATATTCAGCCAGCGTCTTCAGCACTGCCAGGTGGGCTTCGCGAAAGCGCACTGCAGTCTCGGGGTCTGCTCCCAGCGAGTGGCCACCCAAGCTACCCAGAATTACATTGTAAGCCCAGACACGTGCAAAATGCAAGCGAGCTACTTACCCTTCCTGTGGCTGCCTGGAGTGAGCATTGATGCGCACAAGCGTCTCCAAAGTATTGCACAGGTCCGACTCCGAGAGGTTGTAGTCACCATGCCGGGCTTCGGAGAAGTAAAGTCGCACCAGTTGCTTGGCAAAATCGACTGCTGGGAAGTTCATGCCATTCTCCATGGACTGTGCCAGATGAAGGTCAAAAGTAGCCAGCACCAAGAGGCCTGAGCGCAGCAGGGGGTCAACCACGTCCACATTCCAGCGGATCTCCTCGCGCAGCTCAAGCAGAAAGCGTGTAATGTGTTTGGCTGCCCATGGATGACCGTAACCTTCAGCCAGCGTCTTCAGCACTGCCAGGTGGGCATCACGAAAGCGCACTGCAGTCTCGGGGTCTGCTCCCAGCGAGTGGCTCAGTCCCTCAGCCATGCTCTCCACAGTCTGCACACCACAACAATGGGCATTGGTCTCCCCTAACCCTTAACCCCAAAATACACAGCTCCCTGTGGTGCCACAAGAAGCTAATTTTGAGCTCAAGTCTTCATATACCAATGTGTACGCCAAAGCTTCTACACAAAATGACTGTCATGCATACACTACAGTTCAGTCCACACCACGATGTATTTAAGTGTTGACGCTGACCGCTCACCCCTACGCAGAGCACACTAAGATAATGTTTGCACCTCAAGGAGTGAACATTGGGTTCTCTACTTCTACGTTGTGGTGGGCACAGTGCATGAACGAGGTCTGCTAGAACTAGCCTTTTGTGTCATGGTTTAGTACCAGCTGCGATGATCGTTGCGCAAGCTCAGGTGGCGGAGCGGGCCGACCAGGCCAACCCTGTAGACTACCGTGGACGATTGTCATGGCCTATGGGCCTGGTGGCTGTGATGTGTTGGCTGTTAGTGCCGGCAGTGCTTTGCATCCAACTGCAGGTCAGGCTACCAGACTTGCCTGATCTACAAGCATTGTGTAAGTATTTTCTCTCTTCGCGTGCATGCCGGCCTTTCGTTGAAATGGTCAACCGCTCAGCATCGTCGGTGTCTGCTTAAATGATGAGCTTGGCGGGAAGAATCATTTTCGCATCACTAAGCTAAAAGTGCCCTGCACTAGTAACTAAAATGTCACAAATGCACTCTTGGCTTCCTTTTGGTCTTGGCGATCGCACATAGTGGCGAGAAGTTCTGCTACCGAACACATGAGCAGGGGTCCGATTCCAGACTTTGGAGGCAGTATTTGTGATGCAGGCGAAATGTGGAAATGTCTGAAATTCCTATGTACATCAAAAGAACCCACGTCACTGAAGTTAACCATGTTCTCAGCACGGCGGGCCTCATTGTGCCACAGCGTTGGCTCATTACACTGCTGAAGCAATGTTTTAAAGTATGTGTTGGCTCTTTGGCCCAAATGCGGCACCGTGCGTGTTGAGGCTGGCGGTTTATCTTTAGGAGGCGCTTTAGTTAACCGTGCTCCCAGCACCCAGCAGTTGCGAACATGAACGAAAAAAACCTAGGAATGAATGTATTTCGATAAAGGCCGATTCACACGACGGACCGTTCGCCCGCGGCCCGCACATCACGTGTTCGTGCGTGACCAAATTGAGAGGCGTGCTGTCGGCCCGCGGACTGGACAACCAGGGAAGTTCAAGTGCCTCTCCCCTCGCAGGAATTAGCGGCGGCCCGCGAAGACGCGCGCACTAGCTCTGACAACCACCGCTCTTGCCGCATTTCGGTGAGTGGCGTTGAGCTGGAGCGCTGTTTTGACAAGCTGCACTACGTTCGCTACCATGACAAAACGATCGACTGGTCAGCAAGACGGCCCAGGCCATTGAGGAATTGGACAAAGGGCCGCACCTGCACCCTTCAATCGCAGTCATGGGTCGGGAGGAAAAACCAGTTTGACCAGCGTTGCAAAACGCTTTAAAGTAATCTGGCAACAGTGGTACACTCAGCGCGTCATCTGCTCTTTTGGTCCGTTGCATCCACTTGACGTCATTGGATCGCAGGCCAGTTTTTAGTAGCGCATGAACACGTGATGCACGGGCTGCAGGCAAACGGACCGTCGTGCGAATCGGCCTTAACGAGCTCCGAAGGGCCCCAGGGCCACATCCTCAATGCTGCTCCACCCATTCATGCAGTCCTGCAAGTATAAAAAATTCCTCCACGTCGACAGCACTTTCAATCCTTCTGTGCACTGTTGCACTTAAATCACACATAACACACTGTGGCACAGAACAATCGCGCAACGCTTGCAGTACAGCCACTGCAAACCGGTGACTCGACCAGCCGATGTTGCGTGGTGACATTTGTAAGTGTTAAAATGCAGCAAGAGGAGCAGCAAACAAGATCTGGTCGTGCCGCTGGGCAGTGTCAACCCCCCCAATACAGTCGACAACTGAAAATTACAAACCCTATTTTTTTTTCAGTCGTGCTTGATTATTCGGACTTTTTCGCGCACTTTATGGGCCATTTTGCAGCACCACGAAATCGCCCATAAAGCTAATGTATAAGGCACCTGAAATTTCTGATGCACCGGGGCTGACTGCTCGATTTTTTGGATCTCATTGGCATTCGCCGCCAATGCCGAAGCTGCTGTGTAATGTGTATAGTGGAACCTAACTAAATCTGCAAGGAAGCTAAAAGGAGCCTTGTAAATGGCAGGGCTGATATTCTCCACGAGTTGGAATACTGTGCTCGCATAGTTTCGAATTCAGACCATTCTTGGATCCTATCCCAAATCTTCCGTCCAGACTACAGGAAAAGGTAGCAGCGAAGACCATGAGAAGCATATGGCTTCACAAAGACAGCGAGCGCAGAAGAAAATGGTGATGTATTGCAAAGCAAGGCCGGTGCACCCATGCAAAAGAACCGGAACCCTGACTTTTCTATCATAAAACTGTCAACAACTCCCGTTTTGATGACAGGCAAGATGCATGCCATTATACACAAGCCTCCGCAAAGAGCATACTGCCGGTTACGACTCTGATTTTGGCTCTAGTTTCTAGGCCTAAATTCGGAGGTCAACGCCAACACAGCACTTGCTCCAACCGTTTATTGGTTCTTATCATTCCAGGCCCTTCGTACTACAGGCAAAGCGCAGCTCCTGCAGTGGCGGGTTCACTTTCGTGTCTAGACTTAGTCCCAGCCCATGCATTCATCGGCGACGTGCCAAAGGCAGTACAGCCATCGTATGCCATGCTCATGAAAGGGCCACCGCGCATCGCGCTTACAGACGACAGGTGGCAAGATTAAGTCATGAGGAGCTACACAAGTGCACTTAACTACTGACCACAATATCCAGCCTATTAAGAATAAGTCGGTGATTTTTTTCGATATAATTTGATTTTTCGGACAATTTTGCATTCCCCTAGAGTCCGAAAAATCAGTCAATTGTATAGTCTTGCACCGTAGTCCATACATAACACATACAAAAACAATTTCAAAGTATTGAAGTTTTACCACATTTAAAAAAATCAGACTTCTCGGATGCACTTTCAACCATTTATCATTCACCAGAAAACGCCTACGTGCAAGAGAGCAAGCAGAACAGTAATGACTGACTGCACCGAGCAGCGATATGACACACCTTCTGGAGGAGAGCCATGGCTGTAACAGCTTCTCTAGAGTTGCGTGCCACCAGTACAGCCTCATGCAGCACATGCAGAGCTGCAACCTGTGGGTTTGAGGGTACAACAGTGCCTAAAAGACCATGGACTTGCTGCTCCAGCTCGGAAACAATCTTGTCATACAGGTGCGTCATGTCATCCACAGAACTCGCAAAGCCAGTCTGTCGCACCTAGGAAAATACAACATTTTATCATTTGCATAAAAGAAAAGCAGAATACGTAGCTTCAGAGACATTAATCATGCCCTAAAGGATGAATGAAAAAATAAATACTAACCACAGGTTTTGGAAGAAACAAAGAAGGCTGGTCTCTTTCAGAAATCGGTTGAAAACCAGGGATGTTCCGGGCAAATTCCTCATATACAGCCATCTGCTGTGGAGTCACACAACCAACCTGCACACACATTAATGAAAAAAAAAGAAAACATGCTAAGAACGGCAATAAGAACAATGTGTCAACTTAGCTCTAAAATTTACTGTTCAGGTGACATTTAACGTGAGGAGTGCAGCACTGTTCTGAAATCCTTGCCTTGAGCCGAATTTGCTCGGGCATCCGTTCTGCTTGATACGTCAGGACAACAGGATCGCAGTAGCGCCGGCCTTCACTGCGAGCACTCTTGCGAAACTCATATTCCTAGAAACAAAAAAATTGCAGATATGCAGTGAAATCTTGGTGTAACGAACTCCAGGGGACCGTGGGAAAATGTTCGTTATTCTGAAAGGTCGTCATAGTGAAAGTCCTACCTTTGAAACGGTACCTCCTTGAACTCGTTTCTTACACAATGCATACGTGATCGTCAGACAAGGCACATTTTTTTGAAATAGTCCGTGATCCTCTTCTGACAGGTGCAGCACAGACTCTGCAGCACAAACGATTCCAGACCGTCCGCATTCTTATGCACGCCTTCGGTCGCTGTGCCGCTTTTGGCTATAAATATGCGGAGTTTTCGCAAGCAGTCCAACGCATCTGTGGCCGACACGGACTCGTCGCAGTCTTCGGGTGCAGCCGTAACGTCATCGTCCATGTCGTCGCTGCATTCCTCATCTTGAGTCGCCGTGCCCTGGACGCTCTGCAGTATGTCATCAGTGGTAAGCTCCGCTGAGGTCCACGTCGCCTCGTCACACTGGACATAGTCGTCAAATGTGACTGAAGGATCGACGGCCAGCTGCTCGGCCACCTCGCTCCAAAGCTCGCTCGAACTGTCCTCCGCTGCCGGTTCATCGGTTTGTGGTTGGCCATCTGTGATCGTCAGGCCGGCCTTCTTCCAGCAGTTTTGGATGGTGGTGGATGTGACGCTCCACCATGCGCCTGTCAGCATTTCCGCAGTCTGTCGGACGCTGATGGCTGTCGAGCGCTGCAGGCGCAGGTTGAGCAGTCGCTGAACAAGGCGCTTCCGGAAGTGCAACTTCACGCTCCTTATTATTCCTTGGTCCAGTGGCTGAAGTACTGATGTGCAGTTTGGCGGCAGATACTTGAGAGGCACATTCGTGAGCCATATGTTGACAATGTGCGCCGAGCAATTGTCCACAATCATCAAAATGTGCCGCCCCTCCTTCCTCATCTTCTCGTTTACCGTCAGCAGCCACTCAGAAAAGACCTCGCGGGTCATCCAGGCACGCTGATTCGCCCTATACTGGCACGGCCGCGACACTACATTTTTCATGCAGCGCGGCTTCGAAAACCTCCCGATCACTAGAGGCTTCAACTTTTTAGTGCCATCTGCATTGTAGCAATACAGCACGGTGGCGCGAAGCTTCGACTTTTTGCCTCCTCTGCACTGTTCTCCTTTAAAATGCATTGTCTTGTCCGGGAGAAGCTGATAAAAGCAGGCAGTCTCGTCTGCATTAAAAACATGAGCTGCTGCGTAAGACTTGACCATTTCGTGGAAGCTTTCCTCCCTCCACGTGGCTGCTGCTACTTCATCTGCTGCCTTCTCCTTGCCAGACACAGACTGCCAGGTTACGCCGTTTCGTTGGCGAAAACGGTGGAGCCAGCCAGAAGACGCTTCGAAGCCGGTGACCTCAAGAATTGAAGCGAACTGCCGCGCCTTCTCCTGCAGCATTGGGCCTGACACGGGCACATTCTGTGCTCTCACGTCTTTAAACCAAGTCAGCACTGCTGTGTCAATATTCTGGAAATCGCCGAGCCGCAGTCGCTTCCTTGATGGGGTAAGCTGAGATTCTTGCGGGTGCTTAAAGATTTTCTCTTTATCTTTGAGAATCGTGGCGATCGTCGACCACGCCACTCCACGTTCTTTAGCCACGACGGATTGGTTCTTCCAGTCTTCTATCTCGCGAAGAATGTCTACTTTCTCGCTCAAAGAAAACTGCTTTCGCTTCTTCGCCGTAGTAGAGTTGTTGAGCTCATGGCAACGCAAACGCCGGCACGCACTTCTAACACAATAATATTGTCACAGGCCAGACGGAGAACAGTCGTAGACGTAGAGGGGGACCGCAGAACGGCCGAGGTTTTTAATCGCCAAGAACAGAGCCAGCTCGAGCGCGCCTCACGCGAACGCGACCACTTCGTCCTCGTCACGGCTTAGCGCGCAGGTAGCTCGAGCCAGGTCCGTGGCATTAGTCCCCCGAAAAAGAAGAGCATCGTCCCGATGCGAGGGTATGTACAAAGCAGAAAACGAACAAAAAGAAACAAATTAAAACGCAGAACCCGAACACAGTTTAAAGTGGAGCGTCATCGCTCTCACGCGAGAAGTATGGCTTAAGTCGCATTACATGCACAATGTCAGTCCGTGGTTGCCGACGACCGGTAGCCACAGTTCCACGTGGAACAACCTCATAATCCACGTTTCCAACACGACGGAGCACCTCATAAGGTCCGAAATATCGGTGCAGCAGTTTTTCGGACAATCCCTTTTGGCGGACAGGGGTCCACACCCACACGTGGTCACCGATGTTGTAGGTAACCTCCCTGTGGCGCCGGTTGTAACGTCTGGAGTCCGTGTCTTGTTGAGCTGTGATGTGCAAACGAGCAAGCTGGCGAGCTTGCTCGGCTTGTTCGACAAAGGAGCCCGCATCTGGTGCCAAGGCATCATCCACGCACGGGAGCATGGCGTCCAGCATCATCCGCACTTCTCTGCTGTAGACTAGACGGAATGGTGTAAAGCGGGTTGTTTCTTGAGTCGCAGTGTTATACGCGAATGTGATGTAGGGGAGTATTTGGTCCCAGGTTCTGTGCTCCACATCCACGTACATGGAAATCATGTCGGCCAGTGTTTTATTCAGGCGTTCTGTGAGCCCATTTGTTTGGGGATGGCATGCTGTCGTTGTTCGATGGCTGGTGTGACTCAGCTCAAAGATGTCGTGGACAAGCTGAGCTGTAAATGCCTTCCCTCGGTCTGTGATGACGACGGACGGAGCGCCAAGTCGAAGCACTATTGCACGCATAAAGAAGTGCGCAACTTCGAACGCTGTGCCTTGAGGGAGAGCCTGCATTTCGGCGTAACGCGTCAGGTAATCGGTTGCAACAGCTATCCATCTGTTTCCTCCCGACGACAAGGGAAATGGTCCGAGGAGGTCCATGCCGACTTGTTCAAAGGGTATGTTAGGAGGCATGATAGGTTGCAACATGCCAGGCGGTTTCAGAGGTGGCGTCTTCCTACGCTGGCACTCACGGAAGGTCCGAATATATCGCTTCACACATGAGGCAAGGTTGGGCCAATAGTAGTTCTGCCGCACTCTGGCAAGTGTGCGCGTGAATCCAAGGTGCCCAGAGGTCGGCTCGTCGTGGCAGGCGAGGAGGATCTCGTGGCGGAGGGCGGCTGGTATAACCAGAAGGTGACTCTTACCACTGGAGGCGGAGTTTTTCTTATACAACACTCCGCCTAGAAGACATAGGGATGGCAGCCTACGAGCCAGGTGGGAGGGTATCGAGGGATGGTGACCTTCTAGATGCTCCATGAGCAGCTTCAACTCGTCGTCCGCACGTTGTTGTGCGATGATGTCGGACGTCGTGACTGCACCAAGGAATGCTTCGTCTTCTGCGTTACCTTCGTAAGGTTGCACGGGTGAACGCGACAAGCTGTCAGCATCGGTGTGCTTGCGACCAGACTTGTAGATGATCGTGAAGTCAAATTCCTGTAAGCGTAATGCCCAACGTGCTAGGCGGCCACATGGGCCCATTTGTTTGGGGATGGCATGCTGTCGTTGTTCGATGGCTGGTGTGACTCAGCTCAAAGATGTCGTGGACAAGCTGAGCTGTAAATGCCTTCCCTCGGTCTGTGATGACGACGGACGGAGCGCCATGTCGAAGCACTATTGCACGCATAAAGAAGTGCGCAACTTCGAACGCTGTGCCTTGAGGGAGAGCCTGCGTTTCGGCGTAACGCGTCAGGTAATCGGTTGCAACAGCTATCCATCTGTTTCCTCCCGACGACAAGGGAAATGGTCCGAGGAGGTCCATGCCGACTTGTTCAAAGGGTATGTTAGGAGGCATGATAGGTTGCAACATGCCAGGCGGTTTCAGAGGTGGCGTCTTCCTACGCTGGCACTCACGGAAGGTCCGAATATATCGCTTCACACATGAGGCAAGGTTGGGCCAATAGTAGTTCTGCCGCACTCTGGCAAGTGTGCGCGTGAATCCAAGGTGCCCAGAGGTCGGCTCGTCGTGGCAGGCGAGGAGGATCTCGTGGCGGAGGGCGGCTGGTATAACCAGAAGGTGACTCTTACCACTGGAGGCGGAGTTTTTCTTATACAACACTCCGCCTAGAAGACATAGGGATGGCAGCCTACGAGCCAGGTGGGAGGGTATCGAGGGATGGTGACCTTCTAGATGCTCCATGAGCAGCTTCAACTCGTCGTCCGCACATTGTTGTGCGATGATGTCGGACGACGTGACTGCACCAAGGAATGCTTCGTCTCCTGCGTTACCTTCGTAAGGTTGCACGGGTGAACGCGACAAGCTGTCAGCATCGGTGTGCTTGCGACCAGACTTGTAGATGATCGTGAAGTCAAATTCCTGTAAGCGTAATGCCCAACGTGCTAGGCGGCCACATGGGCCCATTTGTTTGGGGATGGCATGCTGTCGTTGTTCGATGGCTGGTGTGACTCAGCTCAAAGATGTCGTGGACAAGCTGAGCTGTAAATGCCTTCCCTCGGTCTGTGATGACGACGGACGGAGCGCCATGTCGAAGCACTATTGCACGCATAAAGAAGTGCGCAACTTCGAACGCTGTGCCTTGAGGGAGAGCCTGCGTTTCGGCGTAACGCGTCAGGTAATCGGTTGCAACAGCTATCCATCTGTTTCCTCCCGACGACAAGGGAAATGGTCCGAGGATGTCCATGCCGACTTGTTCAAAGGGTATGTTAGGAGGCATGATAGGTTGCAACATGCCAGGCGGTTTCAGAGGTGGCGTCTTCCTACGCTGGCACTCACGGAAGGTCCGAATATATCGCTTCACACATGAGGCAAGGTTGGGCCAATAGTAGTTCTGCCGCACTCTGGCAAGTGTGCGCGTGAATCCAAGGTGCCCAGAGGTCGGCTCGTCGTGGCAGGCGAGGAGGATCTCGTGGCGGAGGGCGGCTGGTATAACCAGAAGGTGACTCTTACCACTGGAGGCGGAGTTTTTCTTATACAACACTCCGCCTAGAAGACATAGGGATGGCAGCCTACGAGCCAGGTGGGAGGGTATCGAGGGATGGTGACCTTCTAGATGCTCCATGAGCAGCTTCAACTCGTCGTCCGCACGTTGTTGTGCGATGATGTCGGACGACGTGACTGCACCAAGGAATGCTTCGTCTTCTGCGTTACCTTCGTAAGGTTGCACGGGTGAACGCGACAAGCTGTCAGCGTCGGTGTGCTTGCGACCAGACTTGTAGATGATCGTGAAGTCAAATTCCTGTAAGCGTAATGCCCAACGTGCTAGGCGGCCACATGGGTCCTTGAAGTTTGTCAACCAGCACAATGAGTGGTGGTCAGTAATAACCTTGAACTGCCTGCCATACAGATAGGGGCGGAACTTTGTGATGGCCCATACTACGGCCAAACATTCCTTCTCAGTTGTAGAGTAGTTACACTCTGCACGGGAAAGTGCACGGCTAGCATAAGCGATTACTTTTTCGACACCGTTCGGACGCTGGACGAGAACCGCTCCAAGACCGACGTTGCTGGCGTCCGTGTGAATTTCAGTGGCGGCATCATTGTCAAAATGGGCTAGTACTGGTGGTGATTGTAGCCGACGTCGTAGATCGTCAAAAGCAGTTTGCTGCTCGGCACCCCACAAAAATGGCTCCTCATTTCGTGTCAAGCGCGTCAGAGGACTGGCCAGCTTAGCAAAGTTTTTTATGAAACGTCGGTAGTACGAACAAAGGCCTAGAAATCGTCGGACGGCTTTTTTATCAGTGGGAACCGGGAAGTCCGCGACGGCAGAAATTTTGTCAGGGTCTGGCCGGATGCCCTCGGAGCTGACGACATGCCCGAGAAACTTCAATTCAGTAAATCCAAAATGGCATTTTTGCGGCTTTAGAGTAAGATGAGCTGATCGGACAGCTTCTAACACCACTCTGAGCCGCTGCAAATGTTCCGAAAACGTTGTTGAAAAAATGATTACATCATCCAGGTATACTAGACATGTTTGCCATTTAAGGCCGGTGAGCACGGTATCCATCATTCGCTGGAACGTTGCTGGAGCACAGCAGAGTCCGAAGGGGAGCACACGAAATTCATAGAGGCCGTCCGGGGTGACAAAGACGGTTTTCTCCCGGTCCCTCTCATCAACTTCTATTTGCCAATATCCGCTGCGCAGATCTACCGAAGAAAAGTATTTTGCTTGGCGCAGTCTGTCGAGGGAATCACCTATACGAGGTAGCGGATGGACATCTTTTTTTGTTACGCTGTTAAGCTTTCTGTAATCCACACAGAAGCGCAGCGTGCCATCCTTCTTTTTTACGAGAACGACAGGAGACGACCAGGGACTATTCGATGGCTGGATTATGCCGTCATTGAGCATCTCCTTCACTTGCGTTTGGATGGCCTCCCGCTCTCGGGGAGATACGCGATAAGACTGTTGATGTATTGGGCGCGCGCCATCGTGCGTGACTATCCGATGCTTAGTGATGGGCGTCTGACGTACCTTAGACGATGAGGTAAAGCAGTCCTTAAACTGCAGCAACAATTCTTGCAATTGCTGCCTTTCTGTGGGTGGGAGGCCCTCGTTTATGTGAACGGCGCGTACTGCCTCTTCATCAACTTCACCAGGCGTGTCTTCTAGGCATGCGAAACACTCAGCCACCTCTTGGACGGGGTCGACGTGGGCGATGGCTGTGCCACCAAATAAATGGCGGTGTTCATTACTGAAATTGGTCACGAGGACTTCAGTGCGACCGTCAGATAGAAAGGCGAGCCCTCTTGCTACGCAAACACCCATGGTGAGCAAAAGAGAGACATTTGGCTCAACAACACGTTGTCCGCAATGTGGCGCGTCGCAAGTGACCCTAGCCAGAATACTCGCCCGTGGAGGCACCGTTACGGCATCGTCGGATATACGCAGTGCGGCTCTGCAATTCTCGGGGGCGGGTTTGGTGGCAGCGAGTTCAGTTGAAAATGTAACCAATCGATTTCGAAGGTCTATAGTCGCACCATTTTCTCGAAGAAAGTCGAGACCGAGAATGACGTCTCGTGAGCATTCAGGCAAAATGAGGAACGTTGCCACGAACGGGCATCCGCGCACCGTAATTCTTGCCGTACACATTCCGAGCGGCGTAACCACGTGGCCACCAGCCGTACGTATCTGTGACCCTGCCCACGGCATCATAACTTTCTTCAGCACCTTAGCCATCCTACCGCTCATTATCGAGTAGTCCGCACCCGTATCCACTAGTGCGCTAACCTCCTTAGAGTCAATCAGCACGGGTATGTCAAGGGAGACCTTGGTCTTACCAGACCCAGTCGTCAGCGCCGTCTTCGTCGTCGTCATCGGTATCGTGGTCGTCGATTCGGGAAGGGTCAGTCGGCGCGTCGGTGGAAGCTTTTCGGCAATACGGCGTTCGGCGGCCTCGCCTCCAAAGGTCGCCTGTTCTAGTTTTCCCGGTGCGGGCTCGAGGACCCACGCTGTGCACCAGGTCCATAACCGGACTGATGAGGCGACGGATGGCGAGGTGAGGGCGATCGGGACGTTCGGCGCGGAGGAGGTGGTGAACCACGCCGGCGGGTGACGTATTCGTCAAACTCCTGAGGCTGTTCGGCATGCCGCGGACGGGGACTACCTGCAGACAAGCCTCGCAATCCCAGAGGCCGATATGGACACCGCCGGAAGATGTGACCGGCCTCGCCACAATGGTAACACAGGGGACGTCGGTCTGGCGCACGCCAAATATCGGTCTTCCTCGGCGCCTGTCCTCGAGCTTGCCAGTAGGGAACCGGCTGCTCGGCGTGTACTGTGACTACCGAAGGGGCATACGGTGGCGTGCAGGGAACCGGCGCAGGACGGCGCAGCACGTCCGCATACGTCGCTGGCGGCCAAGCAGCTGGCTGTGGTGGCGGCTCTACTGGAGCGACGGGCGATCTGAGCGCCTGCTGAACTTCCTCCCGAATGGCGCTAGTCAGAGAGTCCACAGGAAAAATCCCCTGAAGTTTCTGCAGCTCCTCACGGACCACAGAACGCACGATGTCCCGAAGGGAGCTTGTATTGGCCCCCGAAGCAGCATCCAGGGGGTGTAGAGCCGAGATAGGGTTTAGCTGCCGGTCGTAGAAATTGTACCGTTGCTGGAGCGCCCTCTCCATGAGCACAGCCTCGGAGAGGAACTCGGCGACTGTTCTGGGCGGGCTTCGCACAAGACCGCAGAACAATTGCTCTTTCACGCCTCTCATCAGGTGTCTGAGCTTTTTCTCTTCCGTCATGGTCGGGTCCACTCGGTTGCAGAGGCGCGTCACTTCCTCCACGTACATCGCTACGTTCTCGTTTGGTAGCTGAATGCTACGTTCTCGTTTGGTAGCTGAATGCGAGCGGTCAATTCACGCTCGGCCTGTTCACGGCGATCGCTGCTGGTGTAAGTCTCCAACAGCTGGCGACGAAAGTCCTGCCACGTCGTTAGACTCGTCTCGCGGTTTTCGTACCAGATCCGAGCGGCGTCTTCTAAGCTGAAGTAAACGTTCCGGATCTTAGCACTGTCGTCCCAGCCGTTGAAACGCGCAACGCGCTCGAACTGATCAAGCCAGTCTTGGGCGTCCTCCGAGTATCCGCCGTGAAAGGGCTTCGGGATCCGGGGATTTTGCAGGCTCACAAAAGAAGCAGGTATGAACAGGGCGCTGTCTGACCTTGCTGCCGTGGTCGTAGCCATGGGTGCGCTCTCTTGAGGCTGGAGTCCGAATTCTGGAGACAAGCCGCGGAGCCTGCGGCTGACACGATGGACGGGGGTTCGCACAAGAGGCACCGGGCTTGTGCTTCGGCTCTCCGAGGAAGGATGGAGCATCAGCCGAGAATACCCAAGCGACCTCCACCAGATGTCACAGGCCAGACGGAGAACAGTCGTAGACGTAGAGGGGGACCGCAGAACGGCCGAGGTTTTTAATCGCCAAGAACAGAGCCAGCTCGAGCACGCCTCACGCGAACGCGACCACTTCGTCCTCGTCACTGCTTAGCGCGCAGGGAGCTCGAGCCAGGTCCGTGGCAATATAACCAGAACAAAAACAAGATGAACAGGCCTGATACGGGTAACAGCATGCAAGCAACTGAGAAAACAAGCAAGAAAAACGTGATGCGTCGTCGCCTCCGCAACAGGAAAAAAAGAAAAGGCCCACTTCCGCGTTAATTACTTTTACGAGCCCATGATCCCCGCCTCTCCACTCACAAAACCTGGTGCGTCGTTGCCTCCGCAACGGAGAAGGAAAAAAAAAAAAGCCCCCGCCCGCATCTTTCTCCTCCCGCGCCATCTCAGGTTTTTGCGGGAAGCAAGTTGCAAGGCGCCCGCTCTTCGCTCTGCGTCGTCTGCTAGCTTAGAGCTCCGACTGCCATGACGGATACACTGAAATCTAAGAATCCTCGCATTTTGGGATATGAGTTCGTAGTACTGAGGTGTTAAGATGACACGGAAATTAAATAACGATCGTTATTCTGAAATGTTCGTTATTCTGAAGTTGTAGTAAAAAACCGCACCATAGGTAGGACCGGAATATAGGTCGACCCCCCAACTAACCAATTCTAAAAATGAAAAAAATCTTTTTCAATGAAAAAAGTACTGAAAGTCACCCTTACATTGAAACAAATGAGACTCAACAGGTTGCGCAATGGTGACAGTATTTATTCTCATTTAAATGCTGCTCATAGGTACACCCGGCAAGTTTTTTTAACAGTATCGCGTGCCCATCGACCCGCGTGTTTGTAAGCACCTTATCATTACGGCATAGAGAGGCAAAAACAAAGGAGGTACGCGCATGTGTACACATGCGCTTACTCTCGCTTCTTTCGCCGCTCCGTGCCGTGATCTCTACTGCTTTCACGCGGATGCATTCGGCAGTCACAGGTAGCGATCTTGCATGCAGCTCGCGAACTCCGCAACCTTTCCTTCCAATTCTGGATACCCTGTGGTCCACACACGGAATGATGTTTCCTTCTGGTTGCTGCAATTTGTAATACGCATCTTCTGCCTCAGCCAGTACCGAAGGCTCTTTTCAGATACTCCAAATTTGCGCTGTTCCACCAGGTTGCTTTGAGATTCCGCATACCCTATCGCGTTTTTCTTGAAGGCGACGGTGAATTGCCGTTGGGTTCCGCTCATTTTGAAACAAATTGTGAAAAAGTAGCCTTTAACCAAAATAGCTTTGCAATAACGGAAACGCAAAATGGAGATGCCACAACATCGCCACGCCGCGCTGCTGCTGATGGTGATGAAGGCTTTTGACTTCAGCTGCCCATTGTTGGAAGACTTGCATAGTTTTGCGCCAATGACCGGTATATAAGACGGAGGTCTGCTTTTCGTCATGTTTTTTTTTTGAAAAAAAGTTCGACCTATATTCCGGTTTTTACGGTAGTGAAATATTTTTACATTGAAACTATAAGCAGTCAACATGGGATTTCTTAAAAGTTCGTTAATCTGAAATGTTTGTTATTGTGGTGTTCGTTGTAACGGGGTTTGACTAAGTGCACTACACAACAACAAACTCGTTTATGCACGGCAAAAGGTACATGCCTGGCCAAGCTTCTTGTCAATTTCAGGGATGGCCTTTTCAATGGCAGTCTTCTGAATAAAACAGCAGGCGAGCTCCACATTTTCTTGAGCCACCACTGTAGTCGCCTGCTCCAGGAGCTCCTTCTGAGGAAGAGTAGCTCCTTGAAGCTGTACAATCAGGGAAAATAAGGAAGTTGGGCCAGTATTACATATAGCATTGCCATTATGCACTATAATGATGGTTATCAAGAAAGATATACTACAGCCACCAACCAACTTTTCTCGACTCCAATAATTTGAACTCGCAGAATATTCTGGACATTGTCGAGAGACTACTGTGCCCCTCAATACAATGTGTACGACTTTGCAGAGTTCAAAATTTCTATATTTTGGACTGAATTAGACTAGAGCAGTCACTACTGCAACAATCAGATGACTCTGGCACTGTATGGCGATTTCTGATCTCATTGCTGCCACTCATAATGGCACCCATTTCCTTTCAAGGTGGCCTGCAAAGAAGAGTGTGCAAGAAACACTGACCTAAGCATGCCTCGGTTCACAGTACAACATCCACCTCAGCTCAGGCGCTGCCACAACTCGTAGGTTAAGGGATGGGGCGAAGGGTTATCAGAGGCGCTTGCTTCTGGCATGGTCTGCCCGCCTGTCACTACCGTGCTAAAAAGACTATTTGCAAACTTGCACAATAGGAAGAAAAGTTTGTATATGCCCTTTACTGAAGAGGCAGCTTCAATACCCTATAACTCAAGTTCTATGATATATGATAGGCAGGATGATAAATTTACCCTTACTGCATTCCTTGATGCCAAGAGAAACCAACCCACACCAACACAAGGGTTGTGTGTGCAAAACTTTTCGAAAATTAGTTGGCTAAATATGCTGGTAACAAAAAAGAGTACAAACAAAACAAAAATAAGCTGCTGCACTGAGCCAGAAGTTGATTACGAACATTAAGATATACAAAACGTCGCACATGTTCTTAGCCACCATTCTTGTGATGTTCAGCCGAATACATAATACACTGCACTTTCCGCGGCTTTTCAAGTTAAGCAGTGTGACTGCTGTACCAGTAAAGAATGCAGTTGTGCGAGGACATGAAGTGGAGGTAGATATACGATACACTGCACATTACACTTGTTATGAGTTCTGTTCTTTTGTTATAGCAGAGCTTGCAGTTCCTCATTTTCTCCATTTTTCTTTTTTTCGGTGGGTAGCGAATGGGTTCTATCGGTGAAAAGGGGGAGTGGCTTTTCTTTGGTTCAAATATCTTGGCAGTATGTTGCGAAGAACCTAAATCACCAAATAAAACCACCCTCATCATTTACAAATCAAGCACACTACATAAAATGCAACGTGAATGTTGAACGAAACACATGCGAGTCTCCCAATCGGAACTGAAATCCGAACATCTAAGCACTTTTCTACTCACCACTGTTGTTCTAAAAAAAAAAAAAAGCGGCAACATAAGAACCCACAAAAGTGCTCAGTGTAGCCCTTTGCCTTTGAGGAGCGCACGGCAAAACTGACACCCTGATACAGGGGACCGCCGAACTACGCCTGGTCAGTTTCATTTTCCATGTCGCCTCCTCGTGTTAGGAAAGGAAAAAAGCAAAACTGAAACCAGGAGATTGTGTTACAGGAGCAAACTAGGTGCCGAAGCTTGTCCAGGAGCGCATTCTTAATTTTTGGCAGCAGGTTCAAAATGTTGGTCATATGACCGATGGCCTGTGGTGCGGTAAGGAAAGAGTTTAAAGCTGTTCACAAGAAAAAATTTAAATATTAAGAAGTGCTAAAGGAATTGTTTTACATGCAATTAAATGGCATATTTAGAATCAGCACAAAAAAATACATGTTCCCCGAAGATTTTATAACTGACTTCGTTAAGAAACTTTTTAAGACTCTCTTCCCACCTGAATTTTCATTTTTCAGTTCCCACCAAGTATTTACCAAGTCGGAAAAACTGGTCTGTGTCTGTACAAGGCTTTTGCACGGATTCATTACGCATCCCAGAGTCAATGTTAAAATTTCAGACATAGTGCAACTGCTGTCCAGTTCTGTTAGTTTGCCATACCAACTGTAACTGGCACTTTACTGGTTTCATTTGAGTAAAAGAATGTGAATAATAAAGTACCGCTGCTTTTGACATCTACTGCGATGTCTAAGCACCACTATGACTAATGATTAAATAAGATGCCAGCAGATTGGTTTGGTTTTACCAGGTTTAACATCCCAAACCGAACTAGGCTATGAGGGCGCCATAGTGGAGGGCTCCAGATAATTTCGGCCACCTGAAGTTTTTTAACGTGCAATGATATCACACAGCACCCGTGTCTAGCATTCACCTCCAGCAAAATGCAGCAGTTGCGGATAACCAGGACACATTTATGCGAATTGTGACAAGGGCTTGAAAGAACCTGCGCCCACGTGCTCCATGCGCTCAGCATGGTTCATCAATATTGCGCATCGATACAGAAGGCCACTGTCTCAGCCATTCAGAATCTATCGATAACACTGAAAAATGCGTCTTCTCCGAGGCAATGAAGATGGACAAACATAATTCATGACTATTTCGCTCTGTAATCTGTGTGCAGCAAGTGGCTATCATAGAAATACATTTTTCCCCATCTCGATGTGTTTGATGATGTTAAATTATGTGAGTAGGTCCATTGTGGGAGTAAATATGGTACATCCCCATCTTATTCTGCAAGCACTCACACTGAAGCTCCTTTGCGAGGAGGCATTTCAGTATTAATGTGGTGCGTGTGCTAACAGCAATGCCCTGAACATATGTGCATAAAAACTGATCAATGTTTGAGATGACATGATAGAGCCAGACTCGCTCAAGACGTTTTGAGGCACACAATATGACCATGCAGGCAGCTCATCATTTCACTCAGCCTCCGCCCGAAACTGCTTCCCCATGCAGGCTTCAACAACTAATGCAGCAATGCCTTAGCACTGCTCAACTCATCCCTGTGCACTTGGCAGTAACACCAGAAATGATAAGCATTATCACAATGCTTGCCTCCTACTCCAGAACAAGAGTAGGATGCATGCATGATAGCTGAAAACTTCCTGCAGTGCTGCAATAGACAGTTGTACTGCTGCCAAGCCTTGATTTGGAGCAACTTTTGGAGAACCCAAAAGCATATATTGGAGCACTTTGGAGCACTCTGGAGCAGCTGAACTCCAATTCTAGAAATGGCTTGCCCAACAAGAAGCAAATTTTGAAACAGACAATTATGCAGACAAAAAGTTGAATAATAGCTGAAATATAACTGCCTTTAAAAGACCATTTCTATGGGATATCTTGCACAAAGTACTTCATGCACATTTTTACCTGGTGAGGCTTGCCCGATATTGCGTAGTGCATTTGTTCTCTTTAAGCGGGGAAGAGGGTCTTAGAAAAAAGGTTTTATTAATGAAGCCACAGTTACGAAATTTCAGAAAAAAATGCATTTATGAGTGCAGATTCCAAATATGTTTTTTAATTTTATGTGAAACACGTCCTCGTGCACTTACGTAATATTTTAGGTAATTTTTAGCAGAGAACTTTCAAGAAATTTTCCTGCAGAGGACTTGTTAAAATGCATGCCACTGGTCTATATTGACATCAAGGAATGCAATAAGGGTAGAGTTATCATCCTGCTTATCATAGAACATGAGTTATAGGGTTTTCAAATTGCTACCTCAAAAACTGCAAGACAAACTTTGATTCCCGTTTTTGAGGTGAGACATTCAAAACCCTATAACCAGTTTCACTGTATACAGCCCACAGGGTTTAATTCTGGGCCTTGCAGTGCAGCTCATTTTGTGCCAAGAGCATGCCAGAACTATTCAAGACTACAGGAATTCTTGTTCTCACCCATTCTCAGCTGAAGACCTCCCGGAGAGCAACAAGAACACCACTGCGTGGCTTTGAAAAAAACTCGAGGGCAGTATACTTTTGACAAAGGCTGCACATTCATCCAGTGAAACATGGTAAATTACGATGCACAGAGAATATTTTGTGCTGAATTTCCCTGGCAGATCTAGGCAAACAGCCCAATTCTAGAGCAAGTGCTAAAATTGTCAAAATCGAAACCTGCCAACGAAACACAAAACACATCCCGATGGATCACTGTTATTTGTACAGCACAATTAGTTTTGGATGCCTACCAAACTTACATTGTTATAGCTGTCACATCCTAATGCTCATCCTAAGCCGTTTTACCTTTTGTTCAACCCACAAGGGATGGGATGAATAATGTCACAAAGTGATGGATTGTACCACCACTTGTTTGAAGAAGTCGGTAGAAATAAAACGCTAACAAGTGTAGCACTGATGCATACAGGCACAATGCTGCATAGCTAATTTTTTAAAGAAGCACCAATACCAAAATGAACTCATCCTTTCAATATGAGGGAGTGATGCAGTGCAGTCAATCAATGCTATTACAATCATGGAAGAAAATCATAGACCAAGCTCTCTCAAAACAACCAGTGGATAACACACATCTACTGAGGATCAACCATTAGAAAGTCACTTTCCTCATGTAAATAAAAAAAGCTGGTGCCAATCATATATCAAAACTCGGCATTCAATTTTCAATTCTCATCAACATAAATAAAAGTTTAACAGAAATCCCACCAATGCTATTTCCTAGTGTTCATGTTAACGAGCTGCTGTGACTAGAGACCAGATAAATATACTGATTGTTCAGTATATAATACTTATTTCATGTAGATTCTATGTTTATTTCATGTAGATTCTATGTACTTACCCTCAAAGCAGTGTGAAACGCAGCTTTAAGGTTGTTACTGATGGTCATTAACATAGGATCACGGCAGGTAATCATGGCCATGCCAGCTGTCAGGCTTCGCACCATGTGGTGGGCTGCTGCACGCAATCGAGACTCCTCAGGATCTAATGCAAAGTCCTGCACAATGTATCAGAAAGCAAGAGTGCACTTCATGAAGGTCATGCCTAGACACAAGAAGGACTTGCTTAGGATGTTTCCATCACTAAGAACACCGCACAATGCACCACGGTTCTTTCAACACTTCCCAGTCAAGGGTGCTTTTCAACAGCAGAGTCTCAAACAGAGCACAACCCAAAGGCGATTGTTACCACAGATGATACAGTTTAATCTCACCATATCTTCTCATAGAAAGATAGAAAAAAAAACTGATCGTAGGCCATATCAAACTGTTACATCCATCTGCCCAGTCTTACATACAGTAACACAACCTGGTTCCATTTCTCTTGAGAAACTTTAGAATGCTTGAAATGACACAAAGAAAAGCCGCGTGATATAGTTACAACAACTATAGACGTACACACTCTGCACTGCTATGCAGTTGCCAAACGTTCCTCCCGTAACACACTCTGGTGGTTAGTCGAGCTGCACAGAACATGGGATAGCTATGCTCATCTAGCTTGCGGTGCAGATTTCCAGGAGCACACAGAGGTGGCCAAGGAGGGTAATGTGGAAAGGGCAGCACACTCTTTAATACTTCTATGCTTAGCATGTTTTCAGGAGATGATTTAATGCAATTGAATTACTCAACTCCACAGGCCTTGACATGCTGTTCAGTTGAGCAAAATTACATTGTCCATTATTTTTGTATTTACTACTATTAACAACTCGTGCAAGATATCCTTTAAAAATTTTGTTCACATTAATCAGACGTGGAGAACTCGACACAAGCATGCACTCACAACTGACTATTTTGTCATAATACTATATGGTATTCATACTTTCTGCAAGTAGTCTGAGGTTAGGAGCAATTGCACCCACTGATTACTGTGCAGCGAACAGTTGACAAATTTACCGAACTTGTTGAGAAATCTGTTATGTTTGTTTTGGCATGACTTAATTTCATAGCATACTCTACAATATTATAGCATTTCTCTTTGGTACATTTGAAAGATGCAAGTCCAATTCCTTTGTTTGTTCTCGATGTTTGTTGTCCCTTTGTTAAGGCTTCAAAATGAAGTCAAAGATATTGTACTCAAGTATATACTTTTGTGCCACTGCTATAAAATTCCCAAAAGGGTACAGCATTTTCCAGTCTATGCTGTATTTACACGATTGTAAGTCGACCTGTTTTTAAAATTTTGAAAATCCTAAAAAAAATTATGAAGGGTATAAATGGTATAAACACAAAGCACAAAAAAATGTTGGCATTCAACTTCTCATTTGACACATAACTGCAGATCTAGTTAACAAAATGCACTTCGTGTAGCAAATTAATATGAAATTGTTTGCTACACTTTCACAAACAATAACCTGCAAAACAAAAGTAAAAACACACCTTTCGCACAATCTGGTCACATGTTGTAAGTGCAATCTTGAGAGAACGCTCTACTACTGGCATAATCCATTCCTGAATTGCCCGATCTATAGCTGTGCGCACATACTGCTTCAAGTGAGGGTGTGCCTGAAAGAGTGGAAGCTGAAAAGGAAAAAGAAATGTGGTATATTGCACATTATATGAAAGACACAGTAAAAGCTCATCAATTCAAAGTCACTGGCACTGCAAAAAATAGTCGAATGAAAAGAGCACAGCAAAACTTTGTTTGGGAACATGTTACCTTTAATAGACAAACTTGTGATTACCACATATTGCTACGTAAAAGTCAACCCTCAAAGTATAAGTCTCCATACTTTCCTTGCCACCCCCCCCTCCCCCCCTCCCTAGACCGTTTCGTCCTGCGGCTACATTTTGTTTTGTAGTTGCCCACACATGACTGCATCGCAGGGTGCGTACAACTGAGAGAAATAAACGCTTAAGATGCGATCACAAAGACAGCAGTCTGAAGCCAATGAAGGTCAAAAAAGTTGGGCTGAGGCTTAGCTAAATTGTTAAGCCTGGATATCTCGAAGTGAAAAGCTGCGTGGCGATGCTCGTGGTTTAGCTTAAGGTTTTATACACAGGGTTACAATTTGGGTATACCTTTCTAGCTTTTCCAAAACGTGTTGTCTTAGGTATACAAAGCTTGTACAATCGTCTAAGATCCCGCAAATGCCAGTCTTTCACAAACGTCACACACGTGGCCGAACGGGTTGTCCACAATGTCTGTCGTAAAGACCTTGGTCGCGCTGGCACTTTCATTGCGTTTCAACATGTAGTCTGTGTAGCGGCGAGTCTTTACCTCTTCTCCCTAGCGTCGTCGTCTTCACTCTGTTGGCTGCTAACACTGGTAGCAGACGCGGCTAAGAGCCGCTTTTGAGTGTCTTGTCGTCGTCGTTTAGCGAGACGCTCCTCTCGTTGCTCGGGTGTTTCGGTTGCTCGTTTAGCTCTGGCCTTTTCATTCTTTCTTCGAAACCGCTCTACATCTCCCGAAGTACAGTCTTCGCTCACCTGGCCACTCTGAATTGACGCAGCCAAACGGCGCAATTCAGCGTCCTTTTGCCACCGTTTAGCAAGGCGTGCCTCTCGTGATTCTGGCGTTTCAGCCGCTTGTCTAGCCTTGCACTTTTCATACCTTCGCTGCTTTTGAGCCAACTCCCATGCTACCACTTCTAGGTCTTCTTCTCCTCCTTCCATGGCGAAAGGTGAGACGACGGAGGCAGCGCGCGGCGGCGGCGACGGCGACGGCTGCGGCAGCAGCGGCCACCTGCGCTCCGCGTGACATCACTCTGTTTCACGGTCAGACGACGGAGTCAGCGCACGGTGGCTACGACGGCTGTGGCAGCAGCAACCACCTGCGCTCCGCGTGACGTCACTCGGTTTCGCGCATGCGCAGCTGTGGCAAATCTGTAGTGTGGCTCACGCGAAGCCCGGTGTTGACGGGCCTAGTGAAGCTTTTTGCTTCAAAACTAAAAGCAGCGCTCCAGCCTGCGTTCCACAGCCGCGGGCGGCCCAACTGACTAGCAGTAAACCAAACTGCTAACAAACCTGCAGTTTCAGATTCCAGCAAGATGCACACCTAGGAGATTATTTTGAAGCGAAAGCTTCACTACGGCAGGTTTTCAATGGTAGTGTAGTTCCATTTATGACCTTGAAAATCTTTAGAGGTCAAACCGTGGAGCAAAGTCACGTAGACCATGGTGGCGCATATATGCCAAACCAAGATGGTGGGCCACCCCCCAAATTTCTCGAAGGTCAAGGTCAAAGGTTGAAGAGCTGGGACAACTTGCGATGCTGTATGACGGTGATATCATATAAAAGGAATATGAGTAAACAAGCACATCAATATGGAGACAGATACTCTGCTTGACAACAGGGGCGGAGCCACCGTCTGTGATGTCAATGGAGAGCTGCGTATAAATACCAACGGCGGGCCGGTGGGGGTAGAAACCGGTTTTGCGATGGAGGAGGAAGAACATCCTGCCGTGATGGTGCGCTGGAAAGCGAAGCTTCAACTTTTCAATGAGGCTAGGAAGAAACGCCGTGCCGAAGAGACAAGAAGAATGCGCTACACGCGTCAAGAAACGATGGAAGAGTGCTACGGTGAAGAAACTGCAGAAAGTACTTCAGGCGGTACGTCTAACCAGCAACGCACAGTAGGAGGTTTCTTTCACTTCTCACCAGGTTTAACCAAAGCTAAACCACAGGTAATTTTTTGTGCTCTCATGCTATCTACCGCTCGTCCGAGGAAGCGACCACCAGAACAAATGAGCCCAGTAAACAGCGCACAATTTTAATTTTCTTCAGCGGAGCCAATGTGCATGCATATTTGCAACTTTTTTTGACACACAGAGCTATGTGTCCTGCCAGAAACAGGCACCGGCACAGGGTACATAGTAACTGCCGCTCGTCCAATACAACCTTGGACCCAACAAATAGGTCGGATTCACATATAGGTTCAACTCCCCAAATCGGTCTCTCAGGAAAGGTTGACTTATACACGATGGTAATTAAAGTAATCAAAGGTCCCCGTAACCTAATCCCCTTGAAATGGCACAATGCAAACATGTAGTCAACCCATCATAGGCACGCAGCAAGAATGGTCGCTCCTAGGACATGTACTGATGCTGCTAGCGATGGGAGGTGCTTCAATGCCAGCGCCTCAACTAGACATTGCCTTCACCACATCTGGGCTGAAAAGGAGCGACAAGTACATGCACTGATGCCTCTAGTTTGACTGTGTCTTGACAATGCACTATGAACACATTCTTTTGAAACTGGTATCCACGGCTATGTTAGTGAAGCATATAGTCTTCTCTGCAGTTGCACGCTTCGGCGGTCCGCCAGCAGTGCCATACACCAGTTTTGGGGCTGGGAGTACTGGGGAAAGAGCGATTTGCATATCAAGCATTGGTATCGCTCTGTGGCACTGTCTCCTGGCTCCGAGGGACCGGTGCTTCACCAGTTCGCGGCAAAATCAGGATTGGACAATCCCGCGCAGCATCGTGGATCCTGATGGTTTTGATGGTTGTTGCCACACATGTATGGTGGTAGATTCCCGTCCCGACATTCCGTTTAAAATTTCGCACTCTACTGAAGATGCATGCTTATAGGGAGGTGCTGCCAACTTCTAGGACCTACAAGAAGTGTCAGAAAATTGCTTATGGTACTGAAAAGAGAACTGATTTTGATCTTCAACGTGCAGTACCGTTTACTGGGACATGCCTTTGTGGTTTTGGTTTCTCCGCATGATCGCAACTATAGCGTGCGTGTTTATTTTTATCATTATTGGCACTCTCTTGCTGAGGCCCTAAAACACTGATTTCTATCTTTATAAGCACTCTCTTTAGTTTGTTTATGACCAATGCTAGGGGGTAATACTGCGCTCTCAAGGTATACAGAGTTTCCAAATGTTCAATTCTATCTTTATTGGCCCTCTCCTTCGTTTAGTTCTTGCTGATGCTCTCACAGATATTTTTGCTCTCCGGGTTCACTGAGTTTTGAGTTGTTCAGATACCTAGTAACGCGGTGTTATGGCTGCACGCGATGTCTTGTCTTTTGACAATTACAGCAATGGCTCTTCCACCTTTTTGCACTTTCATCTGATCATGTAACAAAAATACTGCCCATAATTTCTTCATCATTTTTCCCGTCTGTACTCACTTCGTTTATCCGCAATCTTTTTCGAAACAATTCGACCATCAAAGGGTTCATAAGGCAAGCCCGGGCCTTTGCTCCGATTTATCTGGTCAAATTTACTTTAGAAATTACTAGGGCATGGAAAATTTTCAAGTTATCTGCGATTTCAAATTAACAGAGCTCAAATTATAGAGGTTTTACTCTATCATAGCCTGCTTAAATCTTGTGGAAACAGATGAACGTAATGGTATACAAACAGTGGCGGAATTCCACAATGAAGGTGGAAAGTAGAGATGTATGAAGTGTGAAACTTCATTCTGAATCAATTTTAAATAATCACTTTCGAGCAACAGCGAAAAAAATTGTAAAGAAATCAACTACTGCATTTCATAAACTTTGCACCACAAAACCACACAAAAACAAGATAAACTGCAGATGATGCATGTTCGTTTTCTTTCCGGCTGAATATGTGTGTATTTATATCATCTTGAAGGTCCCAGGTTGGGCACATTACATGAGGACCCCGGCGGGCAGCTAAAAACAGCAACAACAAAAAATGGCAGTACAAAATAAAGGTAAAAAAAATCAATGATTAAGATGGCAGACAAAGTTAGATGTAGCTAATGGGGATAGCATGGGCAGGGAGGTGATTATAGTTACTGGCAATACAAAAGAACAATGATCGTTGAAATGCAGTGCAGCAGGCACATGATGGGATGACGGCATGAGTGTGCCTCTGCGTGATGCACAGTCAGATGGTGTGGCTATTATTTTTTTTTAGTTAACACTAAAAGAAAAGAGGCTAAAAGGTATAGCCTAGATTTTAGTGCAGTGATGTGGACATTTAATGAGTCTTTTGAGAAAATGAATCTGGTGGCTTGGTTCTGAATGAATTCAAGTGCATTAGTAAGGAAAGTAATAAGGAGGTCATGAGTACCACTAGTATATACGCATTTAGGAAGAACAGACGTTTAAGATGAAAACGGACCTAATGACCTCTTACAAGCAAGTCTACCTTATATTTATTAACCATTGCTCTCATAACGTTGGGAAAAATTATGGAAGTATTACTAACAATTCCAGTGATGCGCTTGTTGTACTGCAAGATAACACCATAAACAATAAGCACTACACTGAGTCTATGTTCAGCACACTTTTGCCATGTTTTTAAAGGAAATTAAAATTGGCACCTGAACTGCTTAGTATAAAATAGACTTCAGTCTAAAAAAGACTCCCTAATGGGAGTCCACATTACATCGAACCAGTCACATATATCACAATCTAGAAATTTACTACATTTGCTGCTCTTTGTGCATTATATAATAAGCAAAAAGAAAGGGTTAATTAAAACCTCATTGAACAGTGATAAACCTTGGCAACGATGTTCGCAAGTCCTCAGCTATTATTATTAATAGCAAGCCAAGTACCCTCACCTGGCTGTTGATCTGTATGTGCTGGGCCAAGTTGGTCATAGAAAGTACATTGATATCATGGTAAGAAAACTGTGGTTGGGGAAAAGCAGCCATTGATGTACCAGTCACACTCATTGCAGAAGGAACCTCCTCAGGCTGCTGTGGTGCCAGTCCCACCTGCACGAATTGCAACGTATGCGCACATACTTAGAGTAGAGCAGACATGATGAGGTATCACAAGAAATTCTGTTTTGTTAGAAGAAAAAAAAATAGAAAGAGGCGCAACATCAATAAAAAATCAAGACACAGATAAACATATAATTTTATTGATGCACCATTTACGTCTGCCTAATTAGCCTCAATTACATGAGCCCTGTTCTGAGTGCACTGTTGATGTCCAGCTATGCTGAGTGAGGTACTGAATATCACTCAAGTATGAATATCAATTACATAGCAACATAAAAATGACTGTAAATAACACGACAAGTTCTATGACAAGTTCAGCTGTCAATGGCAACAAACCGACATTGTTCCCTCAGGAAGCGACAAAATGACACTGTGCAGGCTTTCCAACTAGAACACACACAGAATATAGCAAACCTCTCCCATAGTGAGGTTTTTTGTTTTCTTGCCTTTCATGCAACAGCATCCCAGCAAATCAAGAACAGAGTTACTGTTTCACACTGCATAAACTGAAAACTAGCGTGCGTTAGTACGCTCAGCTTGTATCAGCAGTTTCTCGTGCAGGTTGCTAAGTGTGGCGAGGAATGATCTGGAGTTACGAATAAGGTTCAATTATGTTCAATTGTAACACTAGGGGTGACTTTTCACTCTTATTAAGAGTACAGGAACTCATGTTATGTTGAAGTAAATACTGAATTACACTGCAGTAAAAATAACAAATGTTACTGTTCAAGTCAGTCCGCTCTCCTCTCAATCCCCACCATACTTGCCAATGACAAAATTTGGGAGAAAACAAGGGAGATGGTGGGAGGGCTGCATGCAATGAGAGGTGTCCAAAGGTCGTATTTGTTAACTTTCTTCAACACAATATCTGACTTCATTAATTTTCAGCAGTACCTTTTCCGAAGAAATCTTTTTAAGTGGTGGCGCTTGTTCAACATATATTTTGGAGTGTCGAGGTTATGTCCCAGTGGCCTCTGCTTTCCGCCTCCACCCCCCGTGCCTCGTCTTGAGCAAGGTAGAGACAGCAGTAGGCATATAAAGATAATTCATTTGCAATATTTGCAGCTCGCAGCATCACCTCACAGCGGACCATTCCTTTTTCTATACCATAGGGTTCTTCATTACCATCCCATAAGATGCACACAACAATGCGTGCTGTCCTAGCGCGCTGCCGCCCTCTAACTTGCCCGACAGAAGGATATTTTGTCATTCCAAAAATGAACAGGTCTTGAAAATAGGCTCCCAACTTACTTGCTGAGCGTATGCGTGTTTTCTCACCAGTTTCGTCTATGCTCATCTGTGGAAACACAGGTGGTGGTTCCATGGGCCACATGCTACACCGTCCCTTTCATTAATTTGAGAACGCAGACGACGGCCACCATGCCCCCGGAGTTGGGGTCATGGGCACCATGCCCCCTGCCCATGCCTTTCACTTTCAAAAATTTCGATCTTTTCTAAACTAGTCGCAAACAGCACTTTGCCCCTTGGGAAAGGTGGCACCTCGTCATAAATATACGAATAAGTCCAAATTTTTGAAGTCCAAGGAACCTGCCAGCAGCTGTGTTAGCTGCAGTCACTCTGGCCTAAGCTAGGAAACGAGCGCATGCTAGCGACTACAACTCATTGACATATTGCGTGCAGTGATTTTATTTGGAGAAAACATTCCGTACAAAGTAGAGATTTTTGGGAGAAGAATGAGTTTGCACAATCTGGAGGTTCAGTCAAAATTCAGGAGTCGCCTGAGAAATTCAGGACAGTTGGCAGGTATGCACCACTACCTTGACTATAATCTTGTTATAATGCGTGCTTTTCTTCCTCTGGGCCCTGCACTGCTCATGCAGTCCTAGCTAGCAACATAGGACTGAACGTTAGCACTGCAATTTGTAAGCACTGCAAGACACTTCTATAAGTTCACATAGCATTAAGCACATCGTAAACAGCGAACCTTGATCAGAGGGTTGATGGAAGCATCAATGTTTTGGTGCACAGGAGCCATCGGAAATGTGAAACACAAAGGAGTACTCATACTAAACCTTCCAGTTGCATGTCGTTGTTAAGATGAGACAGGAGCCCTAACACCAAGCAGAGCCCTGCAAGCCAGTGCATGTGAATGTCATGCCGATGCCATGAATGCTTTTAGTGAGCCTCGCAGATTATTCGACATTTACTTTTTAAGAAGGCTCTATTTTTGGTGCTATCTGCATATCAGCATGGTCAAAAAAATAGTCTGATATGATGAACAGCATAAGCATAATGCACATTTACTGTGAAGCTTTTCCATTTGATGCTTTTTAGGCTCGCTAATGATATTACACTTTACATTTGCTTCCTTTGCACTTCGCTTTCGTTTGGCTGGCTTTGGCTTGGAAATTTTTTTTTGTTCTTAACATTTGTTGCATTATACACATTTTGCCTTGTTGCAACATAATCGCTGCCGCTTCTTGTTGAGATTCTGACTCCTGACACAGTAGGCTTTAACGTTTCAGTGAATCATAACGACAAAGCAGTGATTATATTGCTGTTTTTTTTTTTCATTCCTCACATGACATGACCTATGCTCACCTTCGCCATGACAGCCATCGCTCGGCTATTGAAACTAATACTGACAAAGGTGAGAGAAGAAATTCAATTATAAATTACTGAGCAGTCACCAGTAAATGCCATGCAGTTATGTACAGCAGCGTCCTATGCATCATTATGCGTTATGAATGCATTATGAAAATTAGGTGCCTTTATTCCTTTACGGACAGTGCATGTACACCTGCATGAGCAGGTGCATTCAGTATGCCATAAATGAGAAAAAATTATGCCAAAAAATCATGGACAATTTAGTGTGGTTAGGCAAAATATAGATTAGGTGCGCTAGCACATCAGTTTTCATACTGGTTTCAGTGTTTAGGTTTCACTGGTAGGCACACGACAGCAATAATGCGTTAATGGCCATATATGCGGAATTGGACATTCTCTACTGTATATTCGCGGATAGCTGGGAGTCCTCATACCACTCCTGGCATAGTGGTGCAGCAGTTAAGCAATGCACCACTGCCCTGTGATGGCAGATGCTGCTGCCGGTGAGGCTTGCGAGACCCAGGTTGCTCTTCCTGACCAGCCCCTCACAACCGATAATTATAGGGGCTCTGAAACACCTAAGAAAATACGCTCAGCCACTATACTCTCTCATCGTCTACACCTGAGCCAAATTATGCACTTCTACACACACAGGGAACCCACAATCATGCGCGAAAGTAAGGGCGCGTTTCCACTCGTCCAAAAATCTGGCGAGCGAAGCGGATTCTCTCGCAGGGAAAACTAGGACCTGTTCTATCCTGCTGACGCTTGGGCGAGGCGGAACTGCCGCGCCGCTGCCGTTTCTCGCTTTTCCACACACTTCCCGGCCACCACATCACCGCTCGCGGAATACACAGATATGGTTATAAAAGAGCATAAATCAATGCTGTCTATGTACAATAACCGTATGCTTAGTCGCGCCATCTGCTTTTCAGGACTGGAACTAGTACTGTCAACAAAACCGGCGCTCCTCTTAAGCCTAGTAGCAGCACAATTGTCACTCTAAATAAAAAATAAAGCAAATTTATCACTTATACGTTTACTTATGGGTGAGGTGAGATAAAGCGATGGACTGGTGTCCCATTTATGGCCAGTGAACGCGCTGAAAAAGGCCACGACGACTAATTCATTCCGAGGCGAGGGGTCCTGCGTCGAAGGGCGCCACTATGTTTGTCGCCGCGGCGGCGGGTGAAATCGGTCCCGGCCCGATCGGTCTCGCCGTGCAGCTTTCCGCCTACGTCTGCATCAAAAGCGGCCAACTCTGCTTCGCGCGTCGGATTTTTGGACAAGTATGAACACGCTTTTAGAGAGTCCTTTCCAGCGACTTTTCATTCTAGTGCCCTCCTCCGTCGCTCGCTCCTGCATAATTCTGTTCAGAGATGGCTATTGGTTAGAATCTTTCAGGCGTCACGCAGCTACGATGGTTGCGGCCAGTCAGCATGAGTCGCTCCGGCAGGTCAGAAAGCTTCGCACCCTTGGGAATTCCCACATGCGTTTGTAACCTACAAAGGAGAACTGACCCTTGCAAAAAGTGAGAGGAGAGCAAAAGGTGCGAAGACGCTGAAATTCAAATTTTGTCTACAAATAACCCAGCTTTTACAAAAGGCACTAAAAAAAATCTCACTGGAGGATAATCGTAAAGCGGTGTCCTTTAACATCCCAGGAATACTGCACCTTTATTGATAGCCCCTTTCAGAGCCCCTTTAATTTAACTGCCACCAGCCACAGTGGCCAGTTTTCTCACAGTCCAGTGGGCCTGTGATGATGCCATGGGTCATGTGACCTAGGTGGGCCAGCTAGGGACCATACAGATATAACAGCAAAGTGGCTGAGTGGAAGCTTTCATGCTAACGCACTAAAATGATGAGACACACGCAGTAACAGGCAGCCTTACCTGTGCCACAGGCACTCCAGGGCCCGCTACCGCTGTCACAACCCCTGCAGGGCCCTGGGACGCCAAGGGTGGTGGGACAGCAGAAGGTGCCACAGTGGGAGCCACCACGGAAGGGGGCAGTGGGGGGCTTTCCACTTTATGCCTAGGTGACAGTTGTGGGTCAAGCCGTTTGCGACGCTCCTGATCTTTCAGGATCAGACCAGGCTTCAGATCATTGATGTCCAGGTTCAGGGTCTTGCATAAAACCTCAATCTCAAACTTTAAGTTCAATTTCAACTCTGGTTCTCGGTGCAACTCTGACAGCACATCTAGAATTCCCATGGTCCAAGGATTTGGAGGCTTGAAAACCTGGTGAAAACATTACATATGAGAGCTTAGTCTAGCAGCAACCCAGGGGAAGGAGAGAAAAAAAAAGAAGAAAGAGCTCTAACATACCCTGCTCTTTGCACATGATTCCAGGACTTTGGCAATAAAAGGTACTACATAAAGCAGTTCCTGCTGCCCTTTGTGGTACGCCTCAACGAGCAGGGACTTCACATCCATGTCCTGAAGAGAAGAATATAAATGGATCCATGAAGTTTCAATGCTGAATTAAAGAAAAAAAAAAGGGTGCATCGGATATTAGTGCAACACTTACCACTTGTAGTACAGGCTTGTTCTTTGCCATGGTCAACATCCCTAGCCAATGACCAAGGCTTTTCAACAAAGATCGGTCAGAAAAGTTGGCAAGAGCCTTATCACTTGTCAAAAGGACCTGTAAATAACAAAACAGTATTAGATTAGGTACCAGCCATCAAACTTTACATAGAAAAGCTTCATGAACACTGAGCAATTAAATTAGCAAACATAATCAGCAATCCTTTGAAAATTGGATGTCGCACTATTAGGAAGACCACAGCGGGAGGACAACCCAATAAAGAACGCTTACTTTTATGTTGCGAAAAGTCTCCCGCAGCACAAGTTTAGAGAGCTCCCCTATCTTGAGGGTGTCCAGAAAGTTGGCATACAGAGTGTGGAAGTTAGGCTCAATGGAAGCCCGCTTCATCACCATGTACTGGGCAAACCATGGCCAAAACTCTTCTTTCACCACCTCCTTGAACTCCTCAGTCTGCGAATATAAAGAGACGTACATTTAAACTCCCACTGTTAAATGCACACCCTCCACTTACCTTCTGGGGAAGGTTCATCTGGGAAAGGTTGTTGATGATAAAGGCCACCTTGTCTTGAACAGCTTCTGGTGGTATCACCAGCTTGTCATCCTTTTCTGTGGCTCCCAGCAAAGTGTCTATGTTTGTGGCATTTGCGATAGATGGCTGTGCAAAACGCAGTTCAGAAGAGAAAATCATATCAGGTGAATGCACACTTTGTGGCACTTTTTTTTTTTCACACTCCCGGCGTTACTTTAGGCTAAACAATACACTTAAAGGGCCCCTGACCATGTTATAGCATTTTAAATAAAGAAGTGCAGTACATAGATCAAGTGGTTATGAACACCTCTAAAAAATGCCATATGCACCCTGAAAAGTGGTGAAAATGAAAATCAAAGCCAATTCACGTTAAACTTTCAACAAAAGCCCATCTCCCCATCCACTCCAGTAATATGCGAGTGCACCTGTCGCTGAAAAGACCTGAAGTATTTGACTTCTTGGTCCATCACACAGACTGATGGGTGGCTGGCACATGTACTAGCACAGAATGATGCACTTTCCATGAAGCCCTAGTGTTGTGCTCATGTCTTCTCATTACACACACGCAAGCATGCTCATGCACAATCACGCACAAGCACGCATATGCACAATCACGTACACAAATGCACATGTATGTGCGAGCACACACAAAAGCATTGTTTCTTTTCCACGCCCATGTCTGTTTCTACATTATCTGTGCCTTCTGCCATGTTATCATCTGCCTTGTTCCAACTATGGATGCACTAACTCCACTTAGAAAATCTCCGCTGCCCAGTTGGCACTGCACTTGGGCCACAACAAAGCAAGGAGAATACCAGCGAAAATGACTGACAACCGCCGCAGTGTAACAAATTATTGACGGCACAGTGGTCAGGGGCCATTTAAGACAAAATATGCCCTTCACAAGCAACTAACCATATCCCGTCTATCAAACGGAAGGGGCTCCCTTGTGCAGTACTGGTTAACAATCCCCTGAATGTCACATAATTGTGGAAGTGGCGGTGCTTCAGGACATGCAGCCGGCAGGAACTCGGCACTTGCACTTACGCCAATCTGTGCTGGACAGTGCTGAGCAGTGCAGTAAAGTGCATTAGTGCATGAGTAACAACCAACCCCTGGGCAGGACAGCATGCTTCAGTTTCCATGTAGGGAAGGACAAAAAAGGTTCGCTTAATCACGATTCATCTAGCCCTTGTTTCTTATTTTTATGCATCCTTATGCTGAAGTACTGACACAAAATTTCAGGCTCAGTAGTTACGGCGCTCGGCTGCTGACCCGAAAGACGCGGGTTCGATCCCGGCTGCAGCGGTCGAATTTCGATGGAGGCGAAATTCTAGAGGCCCGTGTACTGTGCGATGTAAGTGCACGTTAAAGAACCCAAGTTGGTCGAAATTTACGGAGCCCTTCACTACGGCGTCCCTCATAGCCTGAGTTGCTTTGGGACATGAAACCCCATAAAACCAAACCAAACAAAATTTCAGTCATCTGTGCAGTTAAACTCATTAAAAAAAAATTGTGTAGAAAACAGACTTGCTAAAGCCCAATAGCTTTAGCAAGGAATCAACGACTGATATCATCCTGCTCCTGAAATAGCAGGTGCCCACTGAAAGTTGCCAGGCCAGGGCACCAGTGAGTGCAGTCAGCCACGGCAACGCAGTGAGCACTGCCATCCAGTAGTTATGGCTAACGGTGGTCAGAATAGACATGACTGCTTCAAGTGGATAGTGTGTAGCAAGTGAAAAGCCACATGCCTTCCACTGCACAATTTGTAATAAACTCAACACATGAGCACTTAAACTGTCAGAAAAACGACTACGTGACATGAAAAGAATTTCGGCTCAAGTTATAGCTAGCATAATTGACTATTCTTCATTAGTAACTGAAAGACACTTGCATCCATTTACTCACTTCCTCTAGAAGAATATTGTTTGGTTGTTAAGAGTCACTTAGGTTTTCCAGCTGTGTATACATTTCTGGACAGTCATCCTTCCTCGACTACTTTCTTTCTATTGGTGATAGCATTTACAGTAAACCCCATTAATTCCAACTCGCATACGGTTGAGCCCACTCATAACGGCTGCAATTGTAACCAATACTAGCTTATTACGAAAAACGGTGAATCTACGGTCACAATAAGGCTATGGCACTGCGTCTCAGATAACACAAGTGTGGCCCACCATTCAGATATAATTAATGAAGAGGCACCATGTACTTGCCCCTGCAGTAAAAAAAATGTGTGCTTTCTGCCAGCGCGGAGGCCGAAGACCATCTCCCAGCTCCTGTGATCTCACCCCAAAGAAAGTGTAAACCCCCAAAAAACAAAAGGTGGCATTGAAACTACAGTTCACCGTCAGCCAAGCACACTCTGACAGGCTACAAGGTCAATCGTTGCATGCTTGTGTACCAGCTGGACAAAGCGCCTAATGTGGAAGCAGAAGCGTTGTAAGCAAGAGGCAGGCACTGTGCTAAATGTGAATCTACTGCACACGGCCGGTGAGCAACCAATGACAGCGGAGAAGATCCACATGGGTAGGCGTGTGATGCCTCCCCACGTGGATCTCCCCCTTCTGCACTGCTACCCCCGTACAGGCAGCGCACAGACAGCGGACGTACGTTCCACACACATACACTGCGGTAGCTGCGTCGCCGCACCTTTACAACTTTGTCTAGAATCGCAGATGAGCGTGCTGACTTGCCATAAGCTGCTGTGAATGCCTCAATGGCTATTGCATTTTTCGCGTCCCTAAAGCGGCTCGTCTGCAGCAAGGATCTCTGCCTGAAGCAATGAACGCACTGGAGAGGTTACAAAGCAGTTTGGTAGGGTCTGGTTTGAAGAAACAGACATGTACAACGCACTTTTAAATAAATAAATGCCAATTTGTGCGATTTTTGTACATTTTGCCTGTACTAGAGCAAGTCCACTCACTAGACTCAGGATACAATAACAAACGCTATCCAGGTCATAGTCAGGTCCGTTATAAGTGGGCTCAACTGTATTTTTAAATACTAGTTAAGTCAAAAGATTTTTATGTCATGTAGTAGGCGCAGCGTGCTTGTCGCTCTACCTCAAAATGCCTTCATGATGAAATTCGAATATGTGGAAACCTAGCCAGTGAAAGTGCGCGCCCTCTGTTGGTTTATGTTCTCTAACGCACTATACTTTGCATGGTTCTGGCACCTTTCAATGCCCAACAGCCATCTGCAATGACCCAACAAGAATTCTACTATCTCCAATAAGTGAAAAGAAAAGCATTAATGGTTCTATTTCACTGATGTATAGGCATGAGCGCAATCTGTAAATGGGCATTTTGGCCTGGCGACTTTTGCAACAGGAACAGTCAAACCTCGATATAACGAACATGGATATTATGAATTATTGTCTATATCGAACCCTTCGTAGATATTTTTGACAAACGCATGCAATTTCTACTTTACATATCAAACGCGGCTGGCCATGAAATGGATATATCGAACTCCCCAGTGCCAACCTGGGCCCGTTTGGATGGCAGGCGAAGGGCTTCGTCGCACTGCACAAGTGACTGCTAATGTGTGCACTCTTTATCTCGCACTTGCCAACAGCGGCATGTAGTGTTGCAGTCCGGCAGTCAGTACGCGTTCACGCCTCTGGCATCCGTCGATAGCGACATGGAAGCAGCAGCGCAGGTGGTTGCAAGCTTGCTTTAACAATCCTGTGCTCACGTCAACTGTCACGGAGGTAGTGAAAACTGCGATAGCTTTCACTCCGACGTACTGCTTTCTGCGCGACACAGCTGTAATGGGGGAAAGGCGCCATAGCCAGCGCTTAACCTGTGCTTGCAGTGCTGTGCGAGAAAGCCAACTTAACTGGCACTCGATTTTTTGCGGCCTTCGGAATAGCCGCGAGACCCTTCGAAATGCCGCCAAAACCTGGGAGAACATCTCTCCCTTTCTCTAGTAAGGATCACCAGAATTGTTGTCCTTTCAATTACTAAATTTCACCTCTATTGCGCGCATTTCTGACAAAATTTTTAATCACTAATTTCGGGCATAGTAACTATTTTACGACTTCTTACTTGTTCGCTATAACGAGGTTTCACTGTAGCACCTTGTACCTAATGACATGAACGCCAAAATTTGCCACATTTGACATAAATCATTGGTCTCACAACAGAGTTATAGCCCCAAGAATGCACCTCTAATAATATGCGTGAAAGCAATAACACATTTATAGCTGAAGAGTTTTGTGTCAGTATACTTACAAGGTGCTGCTATCATGTGTCAGAAAAAATGAAAAGGAGTGTAGCAGGCAAAACCCACAGGCAAGGATTTTACTGGGCAAAAAGGAGAGAGCCAAACGAAGTGCTCAAATGTGAGCTGTCATGCCCAGGGATTTTTCAAGCAGAGCAGAGAATATCAAAGAACCAAAAGCACAAGCAATAGCAAAAGAAAAGCACATAGCCAGAGAGCAGAAGTATACCTTCTCAAAAACAGTGTGAAAAAGATGAATACAGTAAGCACTGCAAGGACTTACAAACCGCAAGTGGGGAGGTTATGTGCCGAGAGGGGCCAACTTTCTTTTCGGCCAGCAAGGGCTACGAGCTGAACGGTCGACCTTTACGCGGCAGTATACAGCAATCGCAAAGTTCGTCCATTAAAGGTAGCGTGTTCCCGCAACGAAATTTTTTGCCTGGGTCAATTTTTTTGCTGTAGTCGGTTAAATCGAATATTTTTCACAATCCCAATAATTTCATATTAACGAGGTTTTTACTGTATGTGCGAGAACACTAGTGTGGCCATTTTTTTCCCCCTGCCACCTAGATGGCTTTGTGCGTTGAAATCTTATTACTCACACACCACAAATCACAAGAACTGCTTAAAGTAACTAGGTGTCTTAAGAAGTGGCTTGTTGCTTCTCAGAAATTTTACATCCAAGGTTGAGACTGACCCAATCAGCTCACTAGGCTGAACACTGCCATCACTAACTAGCAGAGAAGAAAACGTGTCTGCTGTATTAGGTTTTACAGAACGTAAGCAGCTATGGCTGTCATGCATCAAACACAAGGTTAAAAAATAAAACATTGTATTAAAACAACTGTAATGGGTGAAATCTATAGTTTAAGACATTCGCTTTGTTTAAGAACTTAAAAGGGCGAGACAGATGATTAAGTGCATTTTCACCTAAGAGTAGTATTGGGTGAAAAGGGAGGGATGTGGGTGTTGCAGAGAACAATAAAATTTTTCCTCGAGTTTTAAGTTTTGAGCACGAGAAAAAAAATGGTTTAGTTTCACTAAGAAATTGTGTGTCAGGTGTGCGTGTCCTATTCAAAGATTACACAAGACAAACATTCCTGGTGTCTGCATAGCTTCGCACTTCTGCATAGCTTCGCAGCTGCAGACACATTGTCAGCCATCTTGTCTTGGGCAACATTGCTTATGTGACAAAGCGCACTTGCAGAATTTTGCATATCCCCTATTGGGTTGAGACTAGTGTCCTTGCACGCTCTCTTTGATGTACTCACCTTTATCACACTATTTTGTAACACTAAAAGTAATAGGTAAAACACAGCTAGAAGAATGCAAATAAACATTTAGCCATGCAAATGACACCTAGAGGGTACAGAACAGAAAAAGAACATGCATTAACCACTATTTTATGCGCTCATCAACAAAAATTGGCCAGGGACATAAACTTGCTTGTTTTCTCCAAATTAACAAAAGCTATAAGCACCACACTATGCTGGAATTAAACTCACAGTTTATGTCACTAGTGCACACACTGAGCAGATTTTAGCCTTCTGGTCAAAGCTCATTTGTCATCGCCACAATCTTACTACAGGGTCGTTCCATCCCAAAACTGCGCGAGTGCCAAAACACCTATGGCCAAATTGTTTAAAAAGTACATTGGCAACACTGAAAAGCAGCCATAATTCCATCAGCCAGACTATGAATAAGACTGGATGGTACTTGTGCAGAAGTCTTGTCTAAAAATGCTGTCAAACAATATCTGGCCCCAGCCTGCCACAGCTATGCCCTTCCAGTATTATTTTGTGAAGAGGTCTTTAATGCAAAATCTGATCATACTTTGCTTGTCCACCACGTTTAGCCACTCTTTTCCACGCAATGCCCATTTCCTGGCCACTCATTTTCAAAAAGTGAATTAACTGAAAACATCAATTAAGTAAGAATCAAGAAAAAACCCTGCCTAAACTGAGTAGTTCTTAAGTAACTGACTACTGACTGAAGGATGCTCTGACAGGACGTAGTATATACAATCAAAGTTTTAACCTTCACAGTTGCAAGCTTGACATTTTTTAGTGACACATTGCATTTCAGACCGAAGCCAATCATAACAGTCACTGAAAAGTTCTACTATTCATATTGCTTCATTCAGCTATTACTTAAACATTAAATTTGTTATTCACAAGAAAAAAAAAGCTAATCATTAGACGAAATTCTGCACTAAAAAATTTTGTGATGCCTCTGGCTTGCTTGATGTAATCAACATTAAAAATCTCCTACTGTTCACTGCTGTGACTGCTCAGCAGAGCATTACAAGATGCTGCGAACCATAGCCCACTGTTACCAACTGCAGTTTTTTTTTTTTTAGTTGTATCCTGCTATAGTGCTGCTAGTGCATGCACGGAAAAAGTGAAGGTACAGATTTTCCACATTCTTCTCTCTATAGCAGTACTAATTTCAGGAAGTCTGAGAAAAGGTACTTTAAACAGGACTTGCATAAAGTCTTATTGGCTAATCCTGAAAAATGCAGGGATGCACAGTTGCCACCAGAAAAAAATGGGCCTTGCATGGGATCAATAATGAGTGGCTTTCTCACAATTGCTAACAGTAGCAACAAAACTCTCAGTGACAGACAATGAGTAGTGTGCACATCTTATGGCCAAAAACAAAAGACTGCCCTATCAGAATTGGTTCTGCCGGACCCTGCAATGAAAATTCTTCTGCACTACTCTTACCTCTCTTACTTCTATTTTCCAGCAAATAAACTGAGTCATGCAGCTTTGAAGCAGTAACCAAAATAGCCCCTGAGTTGCATATTAGGCATGTCTTAAAGGTGACAGGCACAAAAGCCACAAGGGTGCTGACTTGGTTGTAGATGCAGCAAGCCTTATGGTTGAAGAGTCACTACAATGACCCAGTGGCATGCAAAACTAAACAGACTAGCTTCACATCAGTGCCAGAAAGGGGGATAGAGATGCAGCCAACCTCCACCTTGAGCCCCTGCAATGACCATGCAAATATTGAGATATGCTGTGAGTGTTGTGAGAATGCACAGTCAGCACAAAAATTTTTGCTACTTTGTCTAGCTCCCATATCCCTTTACAAGCCACTTCATAAATGCACACTACACCCAAGCAATAGCAGCTCACCGCAAAGGGTATCAACCTAGCTGAACAGTTAGTAAACCACACTTCATTATAGCAGCAGCCCATCAATTCCATACTGCATGGACTACTGAAAATTCAGAATCTGGGCATACACGTTGCAAATACAAGTACTGCAAGCCATGGGAAATGATCTCGGCAAAGTCAAACACATTAAAAAAATAATAAATGAAATAGAAAAACAAGTCACAGTGGACAAACCTAGCAACGCTTGTGAAATATGTTGTTGTGTGCTGCAGTGATTACTCAAAAGTCCCATTTCTGCCCTTGCGACAAAAGTGGTCTCTTCATCTGCCAATGCAAGAGCCTTGCGAAAACAACGCCAGCACTACATATAGGTCAGGTTCAGAGCTAGCCTGCCCAAGATAACGCAAATGTTAGTGCAGACAGCAAGAAAGGGGCTAGCCTTACTAGCCCCTATTTTGCTGTCTGCACTAAAATTTGCTTTATCTTGGGCAGGCTAGCTCTGAACGTGACCTATATGCAGTGTTGGCGTCGTCTTCGCAAGGCTCTCCTTAAACTTTCTTGCCAACTCCCTGACCAGTTTTCAAGAACTGCAACTAGCACGAATTGCATCAGAGCCAAGCTGCTTCAGATAAGGTATTAGCATCACTCAATGAATTCATTGGCGGTCCTCAAAGCACAAAACAAAACCATGTTTCCTGCAGGGAGTTCATCTTGAATCCTGAAATGAACACTGCATACAAAAGCAGTCTGCTGTGCAGGGTTCTCAGTCCAATTTTCGGGTATTTTATGCTTGAAGTGATCGCATCATGATCCAGAGGAGGCATTCAATCGTTTTTAAGGGCTCCTCAGCCTGCCAGTAATAAGCCACGATATCCACAACAAAGATACTTGTTAATCATCAATATGAGTGTGCTTGGGGTGTAAGCCATGCCTTATACAGTTTCTACAATAATGAGGTGCACAATTGTTAACAGCAAGCGATAAACAGGTAAACACTATGTGAATCCGTACAACCTGATTAGCTTAGGCAGCATGTTGGGCTGGTTTATGCACAAGGTAACTATACGGCTGACAGCTGTTGCCGTACCACTTTTCATGGAGGTTTCTGGCCAGTGCTACAGCAATTCCAGCCCTCCTACTTCCATACACATTTGAGCTTTATAACATCGCCAGTGCTAGGTGGACGGATGGCAAACAACTAGCAGCACAAACTGATAATTCTGAGCTTGAATGCAAAAACGGGTGCAAATGGTGTGCATTATAAGATGAGTATGTGCTAAGGCACAATGGCTTGCCTATACATTATACTCTATCCCATAACTAACTTGCAGCACTACCAAAGGCAGAGACCTCCTCAGCCAGTCAGGAGAGCGCGTTAGACGTGTTCCTTCGCGCCTAGCTGTCTGCGCGTCCTCTGCTCGCGGAGTACACAAATATGGTTAGAAAAAGAGTATAAGTCGACGCTGTCTACATACCATCTCCCTATACACGCTTACGTACGCTAAATGCAAGCATTTTGCATGACGTTACGCCTCCTGCCACATTTGTACTTTTAGTTCAGCGCATGCAACGAGACAGAGCAATAAGGTCAGCCTAGTGGCACCATCTGGTAGTTATAATGGGAAGAATATTTATCAACAAATCGACACTTCCCTTTAGGACTAAAAGTGGCAGAATCATCACTTAAAAAAAAAATAAAGCAAATTTATCGCTGATACGCTTTATTATAGGTGAAATATGTGGAAGTGAAGGCTCGTCGCCCCATTTATGGCCAGTGAATGTACTGAAGATGGCAGCAACAACAACGAATTCAGTCCAAGATGAGAGGTCCTGCTTCGAAGAGTGCCACCATTTGGGAAACGATGTTTTAGAGCACGCAAGAGTCACGCATGCAAAACTCGGAAAATAGCGTACGTAACGCGAGTGTACGTTGAGCTCGACATGAAATAGCGTTTGGCGTGTTCGCACTTTGAAGCAGGCTATACATTGTGGGGCCTGCCCTGCAGCGGAAGAAGACAATTTAGTAAGCGATGCCTGAGCAATGAAAATGTTGCATGGCAGAAATCGCGAAGTGTACAGTGCACTGTCCAACCACAGTACTGAACACTTAAACACAACCACAGCATACCTGGCTAATTCCACAAGGTCAGTATACCACAGACTGGCATGTGATAAAGTTAACTAAATGCTGGGTTGTTATGAACATTTTATACTGATATAAAGCTTCTAATACCTGAGGCATGCAGCACAGGAAAAAATGCCTACTTTCCACAATTCTCGCTCTTCTGCCTTTTCTTTAGCATGGTTTACTGATGCAATGATGCTATGAACAGTTCCCGAAATGACCACCACATTGAAATGCTTTGCTCAGCTAATGCATAACTATAAAACTCTGTCCGCAGGCATGCAAACAGATGATAGAAAATAGAGAGAAAGCAGCTTTAGCTGAACGTAACCGTGCATATTTCCAGGTACATATTAGCATCTTGCCGACGCTCACCTTGCCTCCAACGTTGGTGGGTTTGGCGACAACTCCCGATGTAGCTGCCAGGCCCGCACTGGATGTAGGCACAGTTGCAGGTGTAGTCCGTACAACTGAATTCTGGGGTGTTGCAGCTGGGTTCAGTCCTTGGGCCAGCATGGCAAGATTATGTGGCAAAGTTTGGCCCTGAGGGCGATTCAAGGGCTCTTGAGACCTTGCACCGCAGTCGACATACTGCAAAACCGCATCGTAAGCAAGGATTGCAGAACTTGCAGCGTATGAAATGAAGGAAAGTTATGAATTACCTCTCTCAAGTGCTCAGGAAAGTCTTTGAAATGTGGAATAGATGCCAAGTGCTGGCAATACTGCGGGTAGTCTTTCAATCTGCACCACAGAAAAAATATATATACATATTAACCACACTCCACAGGTTCAATCCCTGCCACTATGACC